>NC_142536.1:15293125-15602500 GCF_056151865.1 Erythranthe guttata | reverse complement strand
AACCGGGTGGGATTTGGAAGTGCTTCCCTATCGATCGGTTCATTTGAATCGCTTGCAATACTCCAAACGTACTTTGTTGATCCATTACTAAAAAGCACCCGATTCCGGCTATCCAAACGGGCAATATTCCGACCAAGCACTTCAGATTCTCGACTTGCTTCATGCTACAAAGCCGCCAACTGTTGATCGGTGCTCCGTTCGAGTCGAGCTCGTTTTGGTCGTGAACGATTATAGCGGCCTTGTTGAGCCACTTAACCTTAGATTTGCACGCTTCCTCGGTGTCGATCTCGTTATTAGGGTTGTAGTACGAGCAGCCGTTGTCCAATCTCGTCTTACGTTTTCTATACGAGGCGATGACGACCTTCGCCATGTCGGCGAATACAGAGCCGTGCGCGGGCTTGTAGATGTACGTGTGGCGGCCGAAGAGGAAGATGGTGATGGAGAGGGCGAGGCAGGCAGTGGGGACCGCGTAGCCGATCACCCAGCTGACGTTCGTCTGGATGTAGACGACACCGGTGAGGGCGAAGATGAGGGCGATGGTGAACGATAAGTACCACCAGTTGAAGAAGCTCTCGAGCTGGGCCCGCCCCTTTTTCGTGTTGGTGTCGAACTGGTCAGCCCCGAACGCGATGTTGCAGGGGCGGATGCCCCCCGCCCCGATCGCGATGAGGCCCAGGCTGGCGAAGAGTAACGCCAGCTGCCATTTGTGGGGCTGCATGCAGAGTGCTGGCTCTTGGCATGGCGGCGGCCTTAGTTCGGATATACTTGCTGTTAGTGTCATAGCTGCCATTCCCTGAGAAAATTAATTATGCAAATTTATATGCATGAGAACCTTCAAAATAACCAGCGTAAATAACCAGGTATAACCACTAGTAGAAAATTTGCTTATTACTACGAATTTTTTTGCTACGGTAAAAAATCGTAATAAAAGATATTTTTTACGACGAAACAATTTTGAAGTCGTAGGAAATACTAGGATTTACCGTTACAAAAAAGTATTTGGTACGGCTATTTACCATAGCAAAGCTTTTGTCACGCCTGTATATGCTAGGGGCAAATTTGTAGCAAATGTGTCACAAAAGCCTTTTTAGTACGAATTTGATACATTTTGCTACGGTTAATGATCGTAGTAAAAAACCATTTTTCTACTAATGAATGTCTGATTTCCCGAATGAATTTAAGGATGTAATGAAAGAAGAAGGAACATACCAAAAGTGAACAAATGGTACCGCAGAGGAGAGTGAGAAACCGTCCCAAATAAGCGTCGGAAACAATGGCGCCGACGATGGACGAGACGTTCGATGTGCCGGCCCATAACGTGACAACGTTAACCAAAAGTATGCCGCTCAAATTGTACTTTGTCCGCAAATACACCGTTATGTTGGCTATTAGGCTCATCGACGCCAATTTTTCGAACGATTCATTTCCTTCAAATTTTTATTTACCAAAAAAAAAAAAAAAAAGACAAAACATTAATTTCATGTGACGAAAACAAAACCATGCAAAAAAAAAATTAAAAAAAAATTAAAAAATGAAATTGGGCGAATTAATTATTACCAAGAATGTATTTGATGGCCCTCCAGCCACCAGGTTTCTTCATGGATTGGGATTTGGAAGGAGAAAGATGGGATTCTTTACCAGATTGAGAGTGGCTTCCGATCTCCATCTCTCTCTCTCTCTCTCTTCTTTCTCTTTCTCTCTCTTGTTTCTCTTTCTCTCTCTTCTATTCTAGGTTTCTAGCCTATTTCAAAATTCTTTGTTCGTTCCACATAAATAATTTAGAAAGTCAATAGTCAATACAAAGAACTGCATGTGACTTGTTAAAAGCATGTATCTCGGAACAGTATGTTGGCAAAATCTTTGAAATAGTTCCATCGTTATAATTCAATGAGAAACAAATTCGGTTGCTTTGAAAATTAAATAAAAATAAAATATGTATATACAAGGGTAAATTAGGAAAATCTCCCTGACCTTAGCTAATTTGCGAAAAACTCCCCCACATACGAGTAATTACCAAAATTCACCCGACATTTGTACATTTTCTATGTTACACTGACTCCCTAATTGTGTGATTTTTCCCGGATATTTTTTGATTTTATGGAATATTTTCCGAAAAATGTCAAATCTACCTATCTAGACGTGGCATTTCTTTATACTGCTTTTTTTAAGACAAAAATTACGGTCAGATTGATAATGATAATACTAAAAAGTTGTGAATATGTTATTTAAGAAGAATAAAGATTTCATGTAAATGCTCCCTCAGGGTAATTTTTGTCTAGAAAAAGTAGTATAAAGAAATGTCACGTCTGTAGGAATATAATTGGAATTTTTTAGGGAATATTCAATCAAAAAAGAAAAATCATGAAAAATCACATCTTTAGGGGGTCGGTTAAGACTTAAGACGGAACAAATGTCGGGGGAATTTTAGTATTCATGGATAGGTAAAGGGTTTTTTTTCGTAATTAACCAAAGTTCAACGAGTTTTCGTAATTTACCCTATATATAATTAGTAATTAGTTTCAAATAATTTATCTAATATATATTTTCTGTTTGAAAATATGGAATGTGCACGAAAATCCGTACGTATTTATCTCAATTTTTTGCTTGCTAACGCAAACACGTATTTATAGTGCTTTTTTTTGTTAAATCCAACAAACACATGTCGTTATTTTTGGCATTATTTGTTATGTAGTGTAGCATGGCATTCACGCTTCCACCTATTTATAAAATACACATAATTTTTCAATAATTAAAATAAAATATCTACACATTTAAATTTGTTATTATTAATTTAAGATTTGTAGCTCTATTATTTTTCTATCTAAATGCAAACTTCGATTATTTTATAGCTAAAATGATATTTTGACACCTCAAAAATATTAGTGTATGTACTTCACCTACTAGTATCAAGTCATCAACCATAAATATCAAACCAATTTTACTATCATTTTAAATATTTTTACAAAATAAATCACATTTGAATTGATCTTTTTAACATTAATTCTAAGACTGGAAGTCAGATGGAATGGATCGGAGTTAATCTTTAAAAAAAAATCAATTTTGTTTTGGAAGTATAAAACTTATTCCAATTCCAATTAAGCTATGAATATTTCGGAAATTACATGAGTATCAACATTTTTAAAGAGTTTCGAAAACTTCATAAATTTTTAAAAAATAATAGCATCCACTTTCGTAAAATCTAAAAACTAAAATTATTAATATTATAAATTCTTATTTTAAAAATAACTATAATAACTCCTAATGCACTAGGCTATTTTTTTTAAAATTGTTTTAGACACCTATTTTCAAATACCACATAAAATTCTAAACCCTCAATGATAAAAGACAAAAGTCAAAACTCTGAAAGAAACTAGATCCTTTCTTATGTGAAAAATAACAAATGCTCTCCAACATGGAGCATAGGTAAAAATATGTATCCATTTATTCTACACTATGTGAAATAAATAAAATTTTATATATATTGTTGGTAATTTTTTGGAAAACAAAATCCAATTTTTTGGAATTAATTTAGGAAATTAACTGGATCGAAAATTTAAAATTCTAACTATGTTATATAATTCCGATTCCAATCTTAAAAAATTAGAAAATACCGGAAATCGGAATTTTAGAAATTGAAATTAAAAAAGTTGTTCCATAATCGAAAGTCTTCAAACTAGAATCGGAAAAAATTGAAAATTCCGTTCCAACTTTCACCCCTAATTAATTCCCATTCTATGTCTAGCCTTTTAAAGTCTAGATGTATAAAATACGTTTTCCTTTTCTGTTGGAATCACAAAATATGCATGTGTGCAAAAAATAAAAGAAATCCTGATGATATTTGCTCAAAAGTTGGAACGGCCATAGTGTATTTCGCGGTCTTCTGTTGCTCATAAACTGAATTTTGATAAATTTGTCATTATGAATTTAATTTTCATAGCTTCAATTATTTCATTTAGATTATTTTACAGTGTCAATTTGCTAAAAATCATATTAACCACTAATATTCTTTTAAATCAGGACGGTTGAAATTTACCAATTTATTAACATTTCTCTATCATTTTCAAACGGAGTTACCAAGTTTTCTTCCCACCTGTCCATCCATTCCTTTCTTCCTATTTTCTTTTCTATTTCAGATTCAACAATATCTTCGATGCACCACCATGGTCTTTTCTCATCCCGCAACCGCCGTCTTCACCCTCCACTGTTGTCTTCCTATGTCGTCGTTGTCATCGAAAATGAATTGACTATCACACGCACACATACACACACAAACATACAAATTCACACACTCACACATTTGTTGTCTTCCTCTGTCGTCGTTGTCATCGAATAAGAATTGACTATCACACGCACACATACACACTCAAACATACAAATTCACACACTATAGTCGTTGGAAAAACGAATATGCGTTTGTAAATGCACCGTTGAAGGATATGAATGGTTGTTGTTGATTAACTTTGATTAGCTACATATATGGGGGAGAGCTGATTGTGAATAGGTAAGTATTCCATGGAAGAGGAATACTGAACATAATTAAATTAAACTCCATAACTAAAAGCTCTACTTATACTATCCACCGTATATTTTTCATGTGTGTATAGTTCTTTGTCTAAGCTCTGTAACTAAGCTCTCGTTGTAGTACTCTCCACTGTATATTTTTCATGTATGTATACTTATCTATGGAGTACATCTATTCACGGACTGATAATACTCAATCTACAGCTCTCTAAGCAATCTCTCCAGGGTCGTCCTAAATTCTCTAACTAAGCTCCCTATACTATTGAATGTCTATATTAATTTATTCTATATGTTCTACGCTCAATAACGCAATTAAAGGGTTTCAAAATTGAATTAGAGAACCTTTAGTAAAATGAGAAATATTGTCTGTCTTTTAATGCATACCAAATATTTTGGAGGAACCTCCTGCTAATACCCGTATTTTATTATTTTTCAATCTAGGGAATATTATTATTGCACTCTTTGAAGGATAAAAATAAATGGAGAATTTAATTCATCATTTGACATTTGTAACAGAAATAAAATTTGAAAAGATGAAAATGTATTAGTTATTTATCAAATTCTAAAAAAAATCTTAAAAAAATGGCCTTGAAGCGTAAAAACTAAAAATAAATGGAGAATTTAATTCATCATTTGACATTTGTAACAGAAATAACATTTGAAAAGACGAAAATGTATTAGTTATTTATCAAATTCTCAAAAAAATCTTAAAAACGGCCTTGAAGCGTAAAAATAAATGGAGAATTTAATTCAACATTTGACATTTATAACAGAAATAACATTTGAAAAGACGAAAATGTATTAGTTCTTTATCAAATTCTCAAAAAAATCTTAAAAATGGCCGATGCAAGTCTCGGTAAATTTAATTCAACATGACATTTATAACATAAATAACATTTGAAAAGACGAAAATGTATTATACCAAATTCTCAAAAATATCTTAAAAATGGCCCATTCAACATTTATAACATAAATAACATTTGAAAAGACGAATATGTATTAGTTCTTTATCAAATTCTAAAAAATATCTTAAAAATGGTCCAAAATGAATTAGTTCTTCATCGAATTCTCAAAAATATCTTAAAAATGGCCCATGCAGGTCTCGAACCTGCGACCTTCGCGTTATTAGCACGACGCTCTAACCAACTGAGCTAATGGGCCATTTGTTATGTCATGATAACATTAGAGTATTGATCATTCAAACTATTTTATAGCTTTAATTGCCTCCATAAATATTATTGTGTTAAGTGGTTAACAAAAGACTACCTTATGATATAAACTAAAAACTAAGAAAATTGTACTAAGTTTTCTATTTTATCATATTATCTCTTTCCTTATTCACATCGTATTAATATTTGGATCATGTAAGACTTCACTTTGGTTTTTAATTAATAATTTAATGTTAACGAGTTCATCTAATAAATGGTTAAACACAAATTATTCCTCTTTACTATCATCTTTGTCGCTATAAAAAAATGTGACAATGTGTCTCTTATCGTCAAGCCATGTTAGAGAATCCGTCTCTTTCCAAAGTTGGCGGGCCATTGTATTATTTGTTAGACAATTTCGGACGGAATTACGCCTCTGATTATTTATAAAAGGTGTGCTTCTTTCTTTCTCTGCTTTACTCAATTTACTCCCAGTTTTTTTTTCATGTTCCTTTCGTAATTTTATTTTCCACAACCTAAAAATTTCTAAAAAATATATATATATATTTGTAAATTTTATTTATAATTTATTTTTAAATTTATGAAATTACAATTTTGTTCCCAATCTAAAAATTTCGCCCAGAAATTATGATTTTCGAAAGGAGACGGCTAAAACAAATACCGTTTATTTCTCACTTCAATACCACCAACATAAAAAATAGAAAATAAATAGAAAATGACATTAATACCCTTTATTAAAATCAATACCACACAACTTTTATGAGTGGTATTGATTTTCATTAAGGGTATTAATGTCATTACCTATTTATTATCTATTTATTTTTCATTTTTTACGTTGGTGGTATTGAAGTGAGAAAGAAACGGTATTTGTTTTAGCCGTTCCCTTTTTGAAATTCAATAATTTCATTTTCAGCCCATAAATTCTCGATTTAAAGTGCCATCCGTAGTTCTAATATTCAAAATTCATGCATCTCATGTTTCATGTCCAAACAATACATGACATATTTTTCTAGAACCACTTGTCCATGCAACCGGAGTGTGACGTAATAAATAAAAAAATGGTTAAGTACTAAAGTCAAAAATACATATTTATATCATATAAAAGTAAGAGTAAAAACTAAAAGGTAATTACGGCACATAAACTAACAATTTTAGAGATCGGAGGGCTGACCGATAAGTTGAGGAGCCACTTTGTCGTATTTTGTAGTACATTTAGGTATATTCGACATTGAGGATAGTATACAAACTATCAGCCCTATAAAAAAAAAAGTAAATTACTATATATTTTTCATTGTTAAATATAGTAGAGTCCGGCTTATCAAGCTAACATGAGCTAGCTCGGCGCATTTACTCCTCATAAGAATCACTAATTATATAATCAAACAATTATATATATATACACACATCCAAGTAATGTCAAAATCCAAATACTACATAGTATTGTAGGGAACCAATGAAAATGACGACAATGCCCATGTGCAAAAAACAAAACCATATGTTAATGGAAACAAAAAAGTTGACAATTATCGTTATCTCGGTCATTAAATAGTAATTTAATTACAAACCTAAAAAAGTCGCACGTCAGCAGCTGAGCTGGACAAACCCCCCCACTGACGATCAAATTGCCCTTTCGAGCTCTTTAACAGCCATCTCTCATGGCTTTCAACTTCTCCCAACGGTCTTTCTCTCTCTACTCTCTCTCTCCACTGTTTCTCTCTCTAACTCTTGTTATTTCCGCTTTTAGAAATCCCACAAAATCCCAGATATATTTATCATCTGGGTTTTCGGTCCTTGAATAATCAAACAAATAATTAAAATCAGAATCCGATTTGAACCAATCATGGGTATGCAACTCCATGCCCGGTTCGGTCAGATTTCTCTGCCGCTGCTGCAGAGTCGTCCGCCATTGTTGTACGGATTATCCTCCTGCAATTTAATCACTGGAAAATGTCGATTAAAAACCAACGGAGGTAAAATTGCTTTCGTCTCGTCGTCGAAAGAAAAAGGGCTGAGAAAAAAGGAGTTGTTTGTAAGCTCATCGAGCAATGTGGGTGGGCAGCTATGGCAGAATTGGTCGCCGGAGAAGAACTCCAAATCTCCTTCCCTTAGCGATATTATTTGGCCCTCTGCTGGTAATTAGCCCAGTTTCTCTCTCTAAATATTATTATTTTTTTATTTTTTATTTTTTTTTAAACATTATTGTCATATATATATATATATATATATGCATGTGTGAAGGATTAAGTTAGTGGTTTGAAATTTTCCGATTTGATTATGAACTCTGCAACTATTTATTACATGAATAAAAAAAAAAATAATAATAATAAGAAGAAGGGTAAATTACAACCAAACCCCTGAGGTATGGTTAAATTATGAAAACTCCCCTCATGTTTGGGTAATTACAACCACCCTCAACTATAAATCTTCTTACACGTCCACCCTTGCGGTTTCAAATTTGGTGGAATCTTCTAGATTATATGGAATATTCTCAATTTTGTACCCGTTTTATCCCATTCGAGCTCCACATTTTGAAGGAAGATGATCACAAAATGTGTTTTTTGGCTTGTATATATCAGATTGTGGTGCATCATAAACTATATTTTTACATATTACGATTACAAACTAGAGAACATTCCACGGAATCTAGATGATTATGTTGAATTTGATACCATAAGGGTGGAGATGTAAGAAAATTCATAGTTGATGGTGCTATATGCAATTATCCAAACGTGAGGAGTTTTTTCGTAATTTGACAATATGTCTGGGGTGGTTGTAATTTACCCTAATAATAATAGTTATAATGTAATTCAGGGGCTTTTGCTGCAATGGCAATATTGGGGAGGATTGATCAAATTTTGGCACCAAAAGGAATTTCAATGACAATTGCACCAATGGGAGCCGTTTGCGCCGTTCTTTTCGCCACACCGGCTTCTCCCGGTGCTCGGGTAAAACTTTTTCTCAATACACCTTTCCGTTTTTTATTCGAAAATGTCTAATAATTTTATTCGATTTTGATGCATTTCGATTCATTCTATGATTATATGTGAAGAAATTATTTTATTGGCCTTTTAATCTCGAGAGCTCTAACGTCTCAACCTTGTGTTAGTTAAAATGATTTTTTTCGTTTTCCTTGTGATTTAGATACACGCGATTCTCCTTTGTTCGAAAATTCTCGGCTACTTCAAATTTACGAGAACTAAAAATTGTTGTTCAAAACCCTCGTATCGATTAAGTGCACGATCTTCGTTAGTGCGATAAGGCTTTTTTGTAATAAGAGGTCTAGTTTTTGCCACTTGATGTAGTTATTGTATCTTACATTCTCACTTATATAAAAGTTCTTGGCATTGCTAAGCATCTATTGCATGAAAAACAAATTCACGGTCCTCGTGTTTCAGGGTTTTATCTATCCTACACCCGGTGAAGGTTACACCGGGTGATTTTTTACCGTTGATCTACACATACCAATGTGGGTGTGTGTGTGTGTTTGTGTGTATATGAATGGTAAAGATCTACCCGGTGTATTTCACCTAGTGTAGGATCTCAAAAGCCGTGTTTCAGATATGATCGAACTTCTCATTCTAGTGCAATTATTATGTATTTTGAAATAAATAAGCTATTAAATATCGGCTTTTTTTTTTTGCTTCGATTTGCAGAAGTACAATATGTTTTTAGCACAGATTGGCTGTGCAGCAATAGGTGTTTTGGCGTTCTCGATATTCGGGCCTGGTTGGCTAGCTAGAAGCACCGCCCTTTCTGCCGCCATAGCATTCATGATTTTCACCCGATCTGTACATCCTCCAGGTAATTAGTTTATTAACTCTACATATTTCTTATCTATAAATAAATTTATTCATCATTAAATAACGCAAAATTATTCAAAAATAATTCTGCAGCTGCAAGCTTGCCGTTGCTATTTATCGATGGTATGAAGCTGCACCATTTGAATTATTGGTATGCTTTGTTCCCTGGTGCCACTGGCTGCATTATTCTCTGTTTGATCGTAAGTTTTCTTTAATCTTTTTTCCGCATGATTCGAATTTTTACGTTCGTTTTAATCTTGTCCTATTATTTGAAAATTTCATAGACGAGCATCAATACATGGTCAATAATTAAACGAGAAATAAATAGTTACACGCATGTTATACTATGCATCAGGTATATCACCCATCATTCATTTTGTTCACACTAATTTAAATGTGCGTGTTTTTTTTTTTTTTTTTTTTTTTTTTTTTATATATGTAAACGGACCGGAATATTGATTATGATTAAAAGTCCGTCTTTTTTTTCAAACTTCTCGATATGTAAAATGCCGTAAATGAATAGTGAACCTCACTCTAATCGATCTCGACTTTGGTCTTATGCAGCAAGAGATTGTATGTTACTTGAAGGACAATTTGAAATTTTGAAGGCATTTTCGACTCTCAAGTACAGAGGAAAAGGGAGAAGAGATAATGATCCATTGTTTAAAGGAAATGACCATTCTACCCCCCACCAAGCTTATTTACGATGGCCGATAAATTGCATCACTATCAATTATGTGATTGCATGATGGTTAAATATTGTAATTTAACCTTTGTAAATTTTACCATCATTTTTTTAAAAAGCAAGTTCTTGATGAGGGCAAAAAAAAGTGTCTTCAGAATTAGCAAATAACACACAATTGAATTTTAATTTTCAAAAGTTGGGACCCGAAATAGGGTCTTATAACTGCTACACACGTTTGGTGAAATACTCTTTTTTCTTTTTTTTTTTCATTATAAATCTACACACTTAGATATAGGGTAAATGTCAGTCACCTCCTGAGATAATGTGGAATTACGAAAAAAAATATTTATGTGTGGATAACTATAACCACTCTAATTATGAATTTTCGAGTTGCACAGACCCCTGTGTAATGTTTAATGGATGAAAAAACTCTTATATTAAAATAATTAGCACATATCCCTCTACGTCGTGTTTTATTTAATACACCGCCTCATACATAGCTTTGGCCTGTTGAGTTAATTAAAATAACATGTTGACCCCTAATTAAAAAAATAAAACAAAAATACAGAAAATATATAAAAATCATCTTCTTTCCTCCGAAGTGAAGGTCTTGTCTTACTTCTTTGAGGTGTTTGAACACGACGTTTTTTTCGAGGGCACGAAATACTTCGACCCGACCCGCAGTGTCCGGGTGTGAAATTTGGAGCGGTACGGATCTTCTGGGTTCGTCCATGGTGGAATTTGTGGAGTGAACGGTGCCTGAATCTGCAGAGGCGGTGGAACTTGTTGAGTCAACGGTGGTTGATTCTGCAATGGCGGTTCTGTGAAACCCTAATCTTAGGGTTTTGAAATTGGACGAGAGTATTGGGTTTGGCTAGGAGTTGGAATAGGAAAGTGGGTTTGCGGGTGTTGGATGGAGAAGGGATGAACGGGTACGGGTACGGGTACGGGTCGGATTTTGAAACAGAGGTGCACAACCTTCGGAGCAACATCGAATGTACTGCAACGATCAAGAAACCTGCTCAATCAGTGTATTTTTGGAAGATTGTAAATCACTCGTTGACTTAAGAAGAAGAGGGCCTTTCTGAAACTTCAAGGGACTGAATTGAAAAAAATTTGTAAACTTTATTAGGGGCTATTTTTGGAATTTATAATGTAAAGGGTATTTATGTCTTTTCACGTCAAAAATCGAATCTCAACCACATATTTGACGAGTGTATTGTATCACACGACCAGCTCGGAGGGACCTTAATGTCGTTGACTATGTAACAGAGGAGGGTTATGTGGTAATTGTTTTAACATACGGTGCATGAGAAACTGCATTTTCGCATTACACGAGTACAAACTAGAGAACATTCCATCGAATTTAGAAGATGTTTTTGAATTTGACACCATAAGGGTGGATGTGTAAGAAGATTTGTTGGAAAAATAGCAAGAACCCCTCATCTAGGAAATGTAGTTAAAGAAACACCCCCTCCAAACAATAATTAGAGAAAACCCCTTAGCTAATATTCCACCAAATGATATTTTTATAATTCCAAAACTACCCTTATTTGATTGTAACTATTTTAACACTAATTATACATCATCTTTTCCCGACCCTTTTTTCCCTTTGCGCCGTTTCTATCGTTTCTCTTCTCAATATTCAGATCTCAGACCACTCTCTCCCCCTCCGCCATCACCATGGCCTAAACCACGAACAACTTCTGTAAATCCACGACGAAGACTATGGCGACGACGTGGCGGAGGATTTCACGCTCGTGAATACCCCAAGTAGCGTTTCTCTTACCCACAGTTTCTTGATTTTGCGAAGATTTCTTCTTCGTCGCTGCAGATTATGGATTTTTTATTTGATTTTGCTACCACTTTTTACATATGATGGTGGTCATGTAGAAAATTGGGTTTGGGTGGCTTTGTTTTTATGGGTTTGGTGATGGTGGTTTTGTTTGGGCTCGTGTTGCGGGTTGTAATTTACTTTATTTGTCATTAAAACCCATAAGAATACGGAAGTGTGGTGGTGATGGAGTAGTGTGGTGGCGACGTAGTGACGCCGAGGAATAGATCTAGGGTTTTTTGGTAAATCAGGCGGAGGACGGCGCAAGTAGAGAAATCTCGCAGGCTGGACACTTAATCGACTATGTTCTTTTTCGGTAGTCGATTAAATTAATCGACTATGCTCTAGTAGTCGATTAAAGTGTTAATCGACTGTTTTGGTAATCGATTAAGGTTACTTGATTTCATTTTTTGAATTCATTTTTGGATTTTTGTGGATTGATTTCGATTTGTATAAATGATCTACAATTTATGTATATTATTTGTTATGTAAAAATAGTGTCCATTTTCGTTTTTACATAGTTGTGTGGTTTTTATTTTTAGTAGTCAGTTTCTTAATTGACTATGCTTATTATTCATAGTCGATTAATATACCTGATATAGAAAAAAAGTTAAAAACTGAAAAGAAAAAAAACGGCCGATGAGATGGCAGGGCCATAATTTGTGATAATGTTGATGAGGTGGCATGGGCATAATTGGAAAAATAGGTGGCTGAAATTAGGAAAAAACTTTTCTCAAATGGTGCAATATATGTTTGACATTTCCCTATTAAAAGAAGTATTGAGGGGTTGTATCAAAGAGTCTCAAGATTCATAGTTAAGGGATAGTTGTACTTACCCAAACATGAAACATTTTTTCGTAATATGACGATACCTCAGGTGTTGCTGTAGTTTACCCTATGGGGGCAACTATTTCAAATACTAACTTTTGCTTACTTGAATACTACCAAGTTTAAAACCAAAATTGAGTACATATTTATCAGTTTTTTCTTACTTTAATACCAAAATAAAAAGAAAATTACAAAAACACCCTTTCATACAAAATATCAATTATATCAAATTTTATTAAAAATTACCTATTCAAAAACCAAATAAAAAAAAAGAAAAAAAATCCTTTGTTGTTAAAAAAAAACCTCCACCATTTCTTCTCCTCTCCAACCCTCACCGCCGCCGCCGCCGTACGTGCTCGTAACTGCCGCGACAACCCAATTAAACCCTATCTTTTTCATCTTCTTAAATCCTCCAAAACATCTCCAAATTCAAAAAATCAAAACCTCACAAAACTTATAAAATGGAGTTATAAGACAATAATATGGTAGTATATGTGGAAAGAGAAGCCATTAAGGTAAGTATCGATGTCTTTTTTGAGCTTCGAAGTCGATTTTGAAGTTTTTTTGTTTGAAACCCGTCGGCAATTTTCGACACATACAGGTCGATTTTTTTGTCAATTTTCGACACCAACGTGTCGAAAAAAAAAAAAAAAAAAAATCGACACATACCTGTCGAAAATTCTCCCAATTTCGACAGGTATGTGTCGAAAAACACTATTGGTAAAAAAAAAAAAAAAAAAAAATAATAATAATTTTTTTTTTTACCAACAGTATTTTTTCGACACATACCTGTCGAAATTTGGAGAATTTTCGACAGGTATGTGTCGAATTTTTTTTTTTTTTTTTTTTTTTTTTTTTTTCCGACACGTTGGTGTCGAAAATTGACCAAAAAATCGACATGTATGTGTCGAAAATTGCCGGCGGGTTTCAAAAAAAAAAACTTCAAAATCGACTTCGAAGCTCAAAAAAGACATCGATACTTACCTTAATGTGTTCTCCTTTCATATATACTACCATATTATTGTTTTATAACTCAATTTTATAAGTTTTGTGAGGTTTTAATTTCTTTAGTTTTGAGATTTTTTAGAAAGGTTTGTTGTGAGATTTTTTAGAAGGGTTTGTTGTGAGGAAGATTTTTTAGAAGGGTTTTTGGGGAGGGAGAAGAAGGAGATGGAGGAGGTGAGGGGTTTGTGAGTAAGGAGGGAAATGGTTTTTTTGAGTTTTTGATTATTTGGTATTTAAGAAAGAAAATAGTATTTGTAATATTTTTTTTGGTTTTAATTTCATTAAGGGTATTAAAGTAATTTACAATTAATTATTTATTTTTTATTTTTTTGGTATTCAAGTCAGCAAAAGTTGGGATTTGAAATAGTGATCCCCTTACCCTATTCTTTATTAATTGTTGTGAAAATTCAAATAATAATGTTTTTTTTTTTGGGAAAATATCAATGGAAAATTAAGGAAAAAACATGATTTGGAATTTAGATTTCCTCCTAATAATCAAGGTTAGATATCAACTTTATAACGATGGTCAAAATTATTGCTATTTAAACAACTGGTATGAAATACATATTGGTGGGGAAAAGAGCGCGATGTCTCGAGTCAAAATATTTTTGTCACACTTCTTTTAATTTGCTTAGCGTCGTTTACATCTCTTGTGTGATTTGCAAGTTTTTGTACAAGAATAACAATTTTTCCAGTACACTTATATAATTGGCTGTTATATTCAACTTCCACCCTTAAATAATTGAAAGGATATTATATTTAAAAATTGGACTTGTTCTAAAAACATGAAAGAATTCACAAAACATGAATCCTTCAAAGGAAATAAATAATACATCACAACATAACATTAACAATGTCAATTACTAAAAGCAAATCCAAAATCACCAAACAATAAAATATAAATAAACAACCAACTTATTTAGATGTGGACTTAATACCTACACACATGATGAGATTCAAACTCAAGATCTCAATCTCTTCTTCGTCTTCGATTTTAGTCAACAAGGGTTGAACTTCCGATTTTTCGTCCTCGAAAAACACAAGAAAGAAGAAAAACAAACCGTTCGGCTATAACAAGCCGCCATATTTACGCTCTTTTGTATTGGTTTAGTCGGGCATTTATTACTAATATAATATTATAATACCTTAGGAATAAAGAAATACATCACCAGAAATCGAAAGCATGATCTTCTTCAACTGGAAATCCATAATAACGAATGTCTTCAATCGTAGGAAAGATGAAATCGAGCTGTAAAAACTCCTCCTTAAGTTCATCTTCACCGTTCTGCGATATATCCGAGTGATCGGGTTCGATGGAATGAAAAGAGCTAACCCCATTGGTCAAAAGGGGACTCTCTTCATTGGTCGAATCGCTCTTTGCCGAGCTTTGTTCTTCGTTCTTAAAAGACACTTTCGCTTCATCGTCTTCGGAAATCAAATCATCAATGGCTTCTCTCGGAATAGCTTGGGAGATTTCTTTAGTGTCGGAGAATTTAAAATTTGATTTCTCCGTGCCGTTGTTAAGACCATTCTCTTTCAGACGAAGTACCTGGTCGGAAATAGGAACATCACATGATTACTTTTTTGTTGCAATGTTGCTAGTATAGATATATCACTAATTAATTGCAGTGACAACAAAAAATTGAAGTGGCGACAAAACGGAAGTATTAGTAACATAAACACAAAGCATTTTATATCGTCAAAATTGGTGTTTGCAAAAAATTTCATACACAAGCAGAAGGAATTAAGCTTATTAGGATAAGTGCTTATTTCTTAATGTTGAGGGCAGGAATTTTGTTTTACATAAGCAGGAATTAGTGATTATGAGTTAAGCTTATTAGGATAAGTGTTTATTCCTGAAAGTTGGGGGTGCCTGCAAAAAACTTTTACGTAACAGAACAGAAATTAGTGATTATGAGCTAAGCTTATTTAGATAAGTGCTTATTTTTAAAAGTTATAGGCGTTTGCAAATACTTGTGAAAAATCAACTTTAAGCAACTAATAAAGAAGCTATCGTTTTTGCAAATGAACTTTGATTTTTAGCTTATTTTGATGAAATATCTAAATAATATAGAATAAACATATTCAAGATTGATGGATGAATCACCTCGGTTTTGAGTATCTCGTTCTCCCGGAGAAGATTATCGTAGTCACTTTTCAAGCTCTTAAAGCTAGCGTGCAACGTCTCGTAATCCGTTTCGACCCGCCTCGTCTTCCATCGGGCCCGGCGGTTTTGGAACCATATCGCGATTTGACGAGGCTGTAAGCCGAGCTCCTTTGCCAGCTGGACCCTCCTCTCCGGTTCGAGTTTATTATCCGCCTCGAAACTCCTCTCGAGAAATTCTACTTGCTCCACTGAAAGACGCCTCTTTTTCTCCGGTTGGCCGAAATACTCGTCCAAGTATTCACCTCCAATATTCTCTTCTTGATCGAAAGATTGGAATAACGAGTTTCCTGATTTGTTTACCCCGAAACTCAGCATTGTCCTCGAGCCCGAAGCTGTTATACACACACAAGTATGGATTCGAAAATCGTTAGCTCAAATCCTTACATCGAAATGCATATATACATATTAAACTAAATACATATTACATGATTATGGATCAAAACAGAGATTATCGCCACCGAATTATGGGCCAATTTAGAATCCAAATGTGTTGTCAATTAAAAAAAAAAGGTTAACTTATGGCCACCCCTGAGGTTAGGTCAAATTACAAAAAACTCTTCATATTTGGGTAATTACAACCAACCCCCTCAACCTAAATCTTCGTACATGTACACTCGTATGGTGTCAAATTCAACAATATCTTCTAGATTCCGCGGGTTCTCTAGTTTGTCCTCGTTTTGTGCAAAAATGAAGTTTCTGATACACCATAATATGATATTTACAAGCTAAGAGACACATCTTATGATCATCTTGTTTTAAAATCTGGAGCTCGAATGGCGAAAACGGATATAAACTGGAGAATATTCCACATAATCTAGAAGATTTCACTAAATTTAACACCACAGGGGTGGACGCCTAAGAAGAATCGAAATTAAGGAGTTGGTTGTATTTACCGAGATATGAGAGGTTTTTTCGTAATTTGACCTTAAGAAATATATATAAAAAAATAAAAAATACAAATAGTGTTGGAACATTTTTTTGTGATCTATGCATACAAACCCTTTGATCTGCAGAAAGGAATTGCTCAATCAGATTTTGTACAAATTAAAGGAAAAAAAAAAAAAGTCAACAATCACATACCAAGATAACACTTCGCCGGAGCCGAGGCAAACACTGATTCAAGAGGCCGATCGCCGGAACAAATCTTGACTTTCTGATTTTCATCATCACCGCCGCGGCCCCCGCCGCCGCCGACCATCCCCCGTTTCCCCATAATCGGAATATTTTCTCACTCAAAAGCTACACAAATTAAAAATATTATTAATATTATTCAAGAATCCGACATTTTTTTTACGACCTCTTGTACTGTTTTTTTTTTTTTTTTTGCAGGTATTAAAAATTAAATCTCACTTGCCCCCTTCCAATTTTTTCCTTTCACCCGAATCGATTGCGAGAGGTGTTTTTTTAAAGAAAGAAAATTAAGACTCAAATTTATGGCGAAAGAAGCTTGTGATTATGATTTCGGTGATATGGGAAGTGTGGGAACACCGGCTGCTCATCACATTCACACCCATCATTTCTCAATTCTCAACACTTTATTTTTTTCCACCAATGAAAAAAGAAGAAAGATGAACACACACAGTATAGTGTGTGTTGTGCGTGTTTTTTTGTGTGTGTGCAGATCAAGAACTTTAGAAGCCCCCTTAATTTCTGCAGATTGAAAAGTCACCGGCGATTATTTCTGGATGGAAAAAGAAAAAAAACAAGCATGAGAGAGTTTTTAGAGAGAGAGAGAGTGTTTTAGAGAGAGAGAAGATGAGATTGTTTTTGTTGTTGAGTTGATATGTTATTACTTATTGGAGCTAAATGTTCAGATTAGCTGAGCTAATATGGAGAATGGATTTTTGGCTGCATCTTTCACGCCCAGCTGTGTTTCTAATCGAATTTTCATGTGTTATGTCAATATTAGGAAAATTACATTTTTCACCCCTCAAATGTGCACCAATTTCACATTTGGTCCCTATGTTCACTAAAAACACATTTGGTCCCTTATGTTTCAAAAATTCAACATTTTTAGTCATTTTTGTCAATTTTTCTGTTAAAACTAACGGAATCAAGCGTGTGCCTGTAAGTTCCCTAACTAACATACTAACGGTGAATTGACAGAAATAACTAAAAATGTTAAATATTGGAACATGATGGAATGTTTTTGTTTTGTGAACATGAGAGGACCAAATGTGAAATCAGTGCGAATTTGAGGAATGAAAACTAATTTTTTCCCCGTCAATATTTAAAATATGTTTTTATTTATTTAATTATATGTCTAAACCAAAATGGAAATTGATTTATAATTGATTTTGATTTGAGTTTTGAATGGAAATCGTCCATAATCGACATATTTAAGTACAACCAACTATATAGGTGTATTGAATAAACTTATACTCTTATATTATAGTTAGGGAACCATACGGAAGATATAAACCACATTAAGTTACTCATGCATGATAAATTCAACCGAACAACTGTTGGCAAGTGGATTCAAATTTGAGTTAACAGATATAAACTCGCTTGCCCCAATCAATAGTACAACGGTTCCAACGAAAATCATAGAAAAGACTATAAAGTACACACGTTTTTATCATTATTAACGTGTCTTATAAAATGTGTTCTATTTATATCACTCTCAAAATTAATAATTAATAAATGCTCCAATGGAAAAAAATATCCTATGAAAATGGGAAACTATTTTCTTCTTAAAATAAGATAATATTTTCATTATTAGAAGTTAGAATATTATATGTTACAAAAAGATTATTTTTTACATTTATTTCTAAACATATTATTTTTAAACCAACTTTTTTTTTTTTGCAAGGTATACTGAAATTAGTTGATATTTTCAATGAAATGTATTATCGAGAAGAAAATATAATTGAAAAGATATATATTCAATAGAAAATAAAAACACGTATATGAATTGATATTTTATTTTTTTGCAAAGTATATTGAAATTAATTAAAATGATCATATATCAAGTACCAATCTTATTATAGTGTGATATATTAAAATTGAAGAATGTGACATGTATATGTATTGATCGAAAGGAAAAATCAAATTTGATTAGCTTGTGATTAATTTAAAATTCGAGAATGTGAAATGAAAATTACGGCTTCTGATTGAATAACCAATGCCCGATATTTTATTAAAGGGCAAATTACGGCTCTTCGAGATAAGCTTAAATTATGGAAAAGTTCATTATGTTTAGATAATTACAACTACTCCTTTAATTATGTACTGTTTTACGAAAAAAGTCCCTTATTCAGTAAGTAAATTTGACACTTTAAAAATAGATATGTAAAAAATATATAGTTAAAAGATGTTGTAATTATCAGAACACGAGAGATTCTTCTCATAATTTTAATATATCTCAGAGGTTGCCGTAATTTGCCATTTATTATATTAACCCCACTTATGTATAAATAACATGTATTAGTGGTTGAAGTCGATGTCACACTCTTGAGATAGTGCAATTCACATGGACAAGCAAGAGCGACTTTTGGTAGTATGCAAATTCTTGTTTTAATTTTGGACGTGTTACGAATTTCATTATGACAAAAGTGCCCCTATCGTGGCTTTTTATATAAATATAAAATATATATATGAAGAACCAATATAATTATGTTATTCCATTTATGAATTCAATATAAACAAGTGGAGGTACCACAAGGTTTATCTAGCGGTTGAAGAAAGTAAATCTGTGTCAATTGACCGAGTTTTGAATTTCATTGTCAACGGTCGCTAGGTCAAGTTTGTCTCACATAATTAGCATAGTGTGGACCTCTCATATGATTTACAAGCTATTATACGAGAGTATAGCAAGTGCAATTTGACTTTACTGAAATGAAAATAGTATGTATGAGTATTTTGATGAAATGACTCAATTTCTTATTTTTAATTTTGAGTAATTAAAAAATGACGAAAAAACAATTTACGAATAAGATAATCATTTACACATTCACTTAGGTCTCGTTTACTTGCCTAAGTCAGATTACATTGGATTAGGTGATAATGAATTAATATCCCACTGATTAAATAATTATTTAATTAATAACATATTTGATTCATAAGCTTCAATATGAAATTCTTGATTTACTTGTATTAAATTCTTGATATTAAATATGAAATGTCTAAAAAAGTCTTTTAATTAAAAAAAAATAAAGATATGGTTTTAAGGATAATTTTTTTCTTCCTTTTTAATCACCCCATATAAACTTAAATGCGGTGAGAATGGGCGCTACTAATTCAACAAATAGTAACATTTAATGGAAGACTTTAAATATGGTAGCGGATTTGATTAAATACGAATCACCCGATGTAATTCTATTTTTAGGTATTTTCAGTCAAAATGTCTCATGTAATAAATATATTATAAAATGATTGATATTTTCGATCATTTATAAACACGTGATTTTTCATATATCTAGGTGATATTGGCATTGTTTGCACCCAAGAAGAAATTTTCAATTAAATGATTAAAAGTTTAGAAATAAATTCATAAACTACAATAAAATATGACATAGTGGCGAGTATATATATATAAAATGGTAAATTACACATACATCCCGAAGGTATGCTAAAATAACTTTAAGACCCATATAATATCAGTAATTACAATCACTCCTGAACATTGCTAGAAACCCTAACGGAATAATACATTGGATAAGTTATTCTGTGAGGATTGTAACGAACTATTAGTTTCAAACAGTGGTGGAGACAACATAGAGTTATGGGGTGACATGACTCTCATAATATTTCTTAAATCCTTATTATTTTAGATAATGATCTATAAATTTTCGTATATGGCAGCATTAACAGTTCTGCGGGAAACAAATATAATGCATATCGGTCCTCACGACATGAAATCTTGACTCCAGTAATTGTTTCGTGGGTGTGGCTATAATTACTAATACTATAAGGATCTTCAAATTATTTTAGCATATCTCAGGGGCGTAGGTATAATTTACCTTAAAAAAATAACAGTCACTTTCTTATACGTTTTATATTGGTTTCCTTTTTGGACTTCAATAAAGATAAGAAATCATATTATAATTCTCTTTCACCACCACCACAAGATATATAATATAGTTTATTTAAATAGACAAAAAATAATGAAACTATAGTGTAAAATAATAGTGGGGATGTTGGAGTTTGACAATGAAAGGGGAAAAGAATAGAGTGAATAAAACAAAGAACCAAGTTCCAATCAATCTCTAAGTGGGGATCACAATACGAATTGGCATTTGCTACTTTTATTTTCAATATTCGTGTTCACCGGTCAACACAGTATTATTATCGATTCATATAATATCATCACCGATAAAAGAAAATATTGTTCATTTTACCGTCAACACAACAACATTGCAGTAAGGAGGACAAGAAAATTAAAAAAAGTCAACATTGTTGACCTATGGTTAACAACAATCAAAATCCCTTAATTGGTGAAATTAAAATTGAATTGGGATTTAAGGAATGTAATTAGAATAAATTAGAATTTGAGTGGTATTTTTATCATTGATGGTCTATGATATTCTTCTAATTTGACTTGGTACCATTTTGCAAATAAGTAGGTTTTATGCGAGATTATTTTAATATTTTTAATAATGATTACTCAAAAAACTAGTGGTGTCATACTATTTTTTATTGATTATATTTAATTAATTAATTAGTTTTCGGTACAAAGTGAGAAAAAAATAATATATCCTTTTTGAAATTTCAGAAAACGATGCTGAGTACAAGTCTACCATGTTAACCCAATTTTCAAGTGCAATGGAAGGGTTGACTTTATCATAATGTAACCAGGTCAACTCTATATTTAATTTAACACAATAGATTTCTTATAGTAATTATAAAATTATTTTGTCCATCAACAAATAATTGCCCCTGTTGCTCTTATAACATGTACACCGACAACGTATTCCCCTTAAATTGTGATTTTATTTTAAATTTTAATCCCTCTAACTATTATTATTATTATTCTTTTTTTGTTTATTATTATAATTATGAAAATTCAAAACATGCTACAAATACAAATGGAAAAAAAAGGAAAAAAAATGATTTTAAATTTAGATTTCAACCTAATAACCAAGGTTATATAAGAACTTTATAACGATGGTCAATTCAATATTGCTATTTAAAATATTGATATAAAATATTTGTTGCTGAAGAAAAAGAGTGCAATGTTATATATCCGAGTTTAAAATAAAATTTGCCAATATTTTCAGGTCGAACTAGTCACATATCTCTTGTGTCTAGTAAAATTTACATTTCTTGTGTTGTTTGTAAGATTTGCTCATGAGTGAAGATTTATTTAATGCAACTATATGATTGGCTGCGAACTATCTCATTATAAAAATATAAAATATCCATTGAGATTAAAAAAATATATGTTAGATAGATAGGAATTAAAATTATTATCACAAAGGAATTCATACATAAAAACATTATCATGACAATAAATAATTCTTAAACATTTGAAGTCAATGGATCTCATTTTGTTGAATCTATTTTGCTTACACGCTTGATGAACGTGAGTGTCACAATGTAATTAGATGAGCAAATAAAAGAATGAGTAAAATATTTTCAATTTTTTTGCTAAATTAAAATAAAATTGTTTCATGATAATATATAATAACCCAATGGTAAATAGTCTCTCTTTATTTTTTCTTCGAAAAATGAACATTTGTTTTTCGAATCTCTTTAATACTTATTAAAAGGGGCATGTTGAAGATGGATCTATGACATATTTGAATGTCTCCCACATGATCTATGACATATTGCATAAGTGTTTTATATCTTCTATTCGAGATCTTATAAAATAGTATGATGTAGTCGTTCGCCGACCTACAAAACAATATGAATTTGACTGGTGATTTACGATTGCCCTCTAACGCTCGAGTAAAAAATTGGGCATTCAAATTAAATAGAAAGCTCACAGTAAACCAAAATAGAACCTCTAGAAAAAAATAATAAATGAACTCACATAATTATAAGGTAAAGTATATCTACGCCCCTGGGATGATAAAATAACTTTAAGGTCCCTGTGCTAGTGGTAATTACAATCACCCCTGAAACATTGTTAAAAACTCTAACGGGATAATGTATTGGATATATTATTTCGATAGAGTTCTAACGGACTATTAGTTTCAGTAAGTGGTCTAGACATCATAGAGCTAGGCGCTGACATGGTTTCTCCAACATTTCTTAAATCACACATAACTCTATGTTGTTTTCACCACTTCCTGAAACTACTAGTCCGTTAGAATTCTATTGGAATAATGTATCAAATGCATTATCCTTTTAGAGTTTCTAACAATATTCCAGAGGTTGATTGTAATTACCCATACCATAAGGATCTTAAAGTTATTTTAACATACCTCAGGAGTGTGGATGTAATTTACCCTATTTATAACTGAGATTGAAGAATGATTTTTAGTATTTGCAACCAACATGAAAAAAAAAAAAAAAAGTAATGCTAGTATTTGTACATGACCTTGATAATAAGATTCAACGAACAATGAAATTTAAGGTTTATGGAAAAAAATAAAAATAAAATCTAATGACTGCAAATTTTGTTTATGGAATTTTGATACGACAATGAAACACTATTTTCTTTTCTCACTTTCTAGTTGTTGTTTATTTTTTTCTTTTATTTTTTTTTTTTTCGTTTAAATTTGAATATGCTGCGTGGAGTTAAATTTGAAAGGAACGTGGATAGCGTTTTGTTGGGCTTGACTTTGTTCATTGGGTTTAACCCAAGTTTGAGGGCCTTAACCTTGGGTTAAACCGATAAGTTGGAGAATGTTTATCTTATCACGTTTATACTTAAATGTGTTACATTTTAGGCTATTTTTGACGGTATTAAGCATTGAATGCTGAATGTTGAGTAAATGACATAATCATTAAGAGCAGTGACTGAATAGTGAATGTTGAATGTTTAAGTTTGTTTGATAACATAAAATGTTATTGTATCTGAATAATGTAATTTTACTATATCAAGCCTCATAATTGTTGAACGTATATTTATTTACTAATGGAATTATTAATACTACGTAAATAAAAATAATTAATTACGTACCTTTTAATTATTTTATTACATTTATTTGTTCAATATTTTGAGGGCTAATATAGTAAAATTGTGTCATTAAAGAAATAATAGGCTTTGATTTACCAACATTGAGTATGCAGACAATGCTCATAGCTATTTATTTGTTTATTTAACTTTCAATGTTCAACGCTTAATTCTATCAAACACAACCTAATAAATAATAAATAAAAGAATTTTGCTAAAGAATTAGGACTGGGCATGGGTCGGATCGGGCAATTATCAATCAATTATTTACCCGATAATTTTTGTTGAATATTAAAAATCATTACTGACCCGACCATTATTGGTCAAATAATGGTCGGCACAACCGACTTTGTTGTGTAAAAAAAAAAGGTAAATTGGTTGATATTATCGACCATTTATTTATGGGGCTATTAGTGAGAACCCCCTCTAGTATTTTTTTTTCAATAAAGATGTGGCCAGCCCCATTTCCTTTAGCAATATAATAAATCCCTTGGATGAATAATAAATGGTGATATGTTCAACCCTTAAATCTTCCTTTGTGATAACCCCCTATAAATTTTAATTCTAATACTACCCTTCAGAAATTATAAATTTTCCTACCCAATAATTCCTCTCACCTTCCTTAATAATGCCAATATAATAGGGATATTTCCCCACTCAATATCCCAGCTTCGCGTGTGTGTGTGTGTGTGTGTATATATATATATATATATATATATATATATATATATATATATATATATATATATAATATGAATACAATTGGTATAGTCACATATAGTCATATCCAACTATAGTCATATTCGGCGTAGTAAAATTATCAGGGGAAAATTCATTTTTTTGTTTAAAAAGAATTTATAAAAATTATTTTATATATATATATATATATATATATATATATATATATATATATATATATATATATATATATATATATATATATATATATATATTAATAATTCCGATTATATAGTATAGTACAGTCATTTTTACCAAATTATATAAAAAAAAACGAAAATTGCACAAAAACAATCCAATCAACATCCATAAAATAAATATGAATCTTATTATTACAAATCAGCTTGAATGAGAAGATATAACATATTCGAATATGACTACAGTCACATTCAACAATAGTCATATTCGAATATGACTATTGTCATGTTATTATTAATTTTTTATGGGAGATATTCTTCGGAATGCACGGGGATGTCCTTGTTAATTCCTCTTGAAAACTGTGCGGCAAATTCCATCAAAATTGTAGCAACAAGAAACAAATCTATATGAACCAAACTCAAAGTCATAAAACAAAAGGCAAAGAGAAAAAAAAAAAAAAAAAAACGTAGATGCTAAACATTCATTCACATAAACATATTATTAGATACAAAAAAAAGAAAAAAAAAATCATTTCCTTCAGAATTTTCAACATTCTTGATGTTGCTCAAATTCTTTTTGTAAAGATTAAGGTAAAAAGAAATTGAGATAACGGCTAAATTCTTAATTGCATTCGACAACGCCGAAACCGACGAAACACCTTTCCCTCCACCCGACATATCCTCTCCTAGAAGCAACTTTGCAAACTTCTCCTTCATCAATTACATATCTATATTATCGCCACCAAAACAAACGAAACATAATCGAAAAGGCCGTTTTTACGACCAGAATTCAAAAAAAAGAAAAAAATAACGAAACATCGAAAATAATTTTAAACAAACTTGCATGAATGCCTATCTTTTGCAAGAGGGCTGGGAGTACTTGAATTATTATTGGCAGAATCCATTCTTTAGCTGATATAGCGTGGTTTTCAATTTTTTGATGTCATCCAATCATATTTCGCGTACTATTATATCCCATTTCCGTTCGAAACGCCGCAGCTCCAATTAAATCACCAGATTAATTACCTCTTCCTCCACCACGAGGGCTCAGCCACCATTTATCTAACCTTGTTACTATCTAATAATTCAGAGAAATCACCAATTATTAGAGATTACAATTCGAAAGAAAATTTGAAATTCATAGAAGTAGAGAAAACACTAATTTACCAAATTATATATAAAAAACCAAGATTCCCTATTGTTTACGAAAACAATCCAATTAACATCCACACAAAAAAACATAATTTGAAACGAGAAGATAAAACATGTTCGAATATGACTACAATCATATTCAACAATAGTCGTATTCGAACATGACTATAGTCATGTTTAATGTGAAACTCTATGTTCAGATTTGGTGAAAAATAAATAAATAAAATGTATCTCTTTTCCCTTTCAATTTCAATTGCAACTTGAAATCAAACTCATTTGTAGAAAATAAAAGCAAAAAGAGAAGAAATTAAACACATGACACCACATGACTGATTCTGCACATTTTCCAAAGTAGACTCGAATCTTGGCGGCAGTGGCGGCAGCGCCGGAGGTGTAGGACTCAACAACTGCGGTTGCGCCCTCAGATCAGAATTTCGATGTCGCCGCCTTCTCCATCGTCTCATGCGTCGTTGTCGTTTCTCCATCGTTCATCGATTTGCGTGCACTTGCTTAGCAATCGCACATTCTCCAGCCGCCATCATCAGCCTCCCGTCGCCGACGCCGAGAGAGATCGAGAGGAGATAGATACGGAAATTGAGACAGAGAGAAAAGCGAGAATGTGGGTTTGATATTGATGGTAGGCTGGGAGATGAATAACCAGAAATAAAGAGAGATTGTGAGTTTGAGATCTAGGGTTGGATGTGTATTAAAAGGGTAAAATAGGGATAACATATCTTTAAGGGGGGTCTCACTAATTTAAATTGACATTTGAGTTTTGAAAAAAGTCTTTAAACTAAATTGGGTTTAGTGCAAAATATTTTTCATTTGAGGGGGTTATTGCATATTTCCCCTTTTCTTTATTAGTGATAGGTCCAACCTTTTTTAATTCTCAAATTTACCCTTCCGTACTATTTACTCTCCACTACTTTAATATCTATATCATTTTTTTAATTAATAATTTTCGTTTATTTATTTAAAAATTAATAATTTTGAAAAATATTTTTTTTCCAATTTTATTATTTTTATTTTCCAGTTTTTTGTTTTCATATCAGTTATAAAATTCCGAAAACAACTATAAAATTTTCGGAATCAACTATTTCCGAAATCAATTATTTTCGAAATCAATTATTTTCAGTATCAACTATATGTTATTGAAAACAACTACTTTTTTTGTTCGTTTATTTCCCAAATCAACAATCACAAAAATAGTAATTTTTAATAGCAGGTTTACTGAAATTATATCAACTACAAATTAACGAAAATCAACCATAAAAAAATAAAATCAACCAAAAAATTATCAAATCAATTTTAAAATTACCGAAACCAACTATAAAAATCGAAAACAACTATAATCTTATATATAAAAGAAAGAAACGCTGGGCAACCCTAAAAATTCTAATGGTATTTCTGTAATTATTTATTTTAAATATTTTTTCTCTACTAATTTTCAACAATTATCAATCTCCTATTTTTCATCAATATATCTTAAAACTTAAGAGATAAATAGAAATTCGATTTGTTAAATCTAAATCTATATATTTAGATTATAAATCTTCATATGTAAGATTTAGAAAAACTAATGATACATAAAATATGAATAATACTACATTATAAATTTTTATTATGTTAGTGTACTATATTTTCTTATTATGTATTAAATTGATTATTTTATTTTTCACTTTAGTTTATCTAAATCAACTATAAAATACAAAATCTCAATTCAAGAGAAATTATAATCAACTATAGTTCAATCCAGATTCATGACATTACAGTCGCAGTTCCATCGTGAAAGGGCTATATCTCCACCGACCATGGGTTGAATCCGAAGGCTGTGAGAGTGATTTGTTCCATCGCCGCCGTCTCAACCACTCCCCAACTTCTACGTGCCAATCACTCTCAGGTGAAGAAAGGTTGCAAATCCCTTGCGTTATAATATTCTGCCACATCAGATCGCCGCTGCAGATGTCTAAAATGGTGTTCCCTGCCTCCCTACTCGAGAAGCTGTCGAGGAGTTCTGTTTCATCTCCGCCGCTGCCGCCACACCGCTAGTCCTCGTCTGGGCAGATCTCGTCCAAACCGTTTTCAGCTCAACAACGGAAAAA
The DNA here is from genome assembly GCF_056151865.1 of Erythranthe guttata. Lineage (NCBI taxonomy): Eukaryota > Viridiplantae > Streptophyta > Magnoliopsida > Lamiales > Phrymaceae > Erythranthe > Erythranthe guttata. The sequence continues at coordinate 15,574,297 of NC_142536.1, read as the reverse complement.
AACCCTAGTCGGTGAAGGAACATAATTTTGCCACGAGCACATCCTTGAGGCTGTTGTCAAAGTCATCGGCTCCTGCTACGATTTTTCAGGGCGGGCGGCGGCGGTGAAGATGTGTATAAAAGAAGAGAGAAAAGAGAGATGAAGAGAAAGTGGAAAGAGTTAAAAAAATGATAGAAAATAAAGAGGAGCGGATAGTTGGAGAAAGACAAATAGGTCAAATTTAAAATAATATATAATTTAAGGGTAAATAAAGAATAATGTATAACACTTTAATAAAAATTAATTTAATTTAATGATTAAGGGGGGTTTCACTAATATTAGAAAAGGGGTGAATCCACCTTCATATAAGCAAATGTATTATGGTGTTCTCACTAATAATTCCTTTATTTATTGATTTTTTTAAAATTTCTTTTCATAACAAGGTGTTTTTAAATGTTTTTTCATAAGATATGAAAATTTTAGGGAAACTTATTTTACAAAAGTCTTAACTTATTAAGAGTCTCTTTTTACTAAGTTTCTACAATAAGTAAATATTTAATAAAGAATGTGAAATGAGAATTATAAAATAAAAATAGTAGGTAGAGGTTTATAAATTTTGTGTTTTGAGTTTTAACTTTTTTTATATATTATATTAAATTTAAGAAAATAAAAATTACAATGTTATATTTATAATATTTTATTATTATTAAACAAGTAGGTTAACAGATATTATCCGATCAATCGATTTTTGAGTAAATTGAAAACCATCGATCGACTCATTTATACATGGATCGGTTAAAATTACTGGCCCGACTATATGAATCGGTTACAAGCCAATAAAAGTGGGTCAAAAGTAAATCGATTGGTCGATGAAACCGACTATTATTAAAAAGCACAAATTAAAACCCTAATTCAATGATAACCCCTAATTTTATTTAAAACCCATCTACTCTCCCTAACATGCATCCTTAAACCTACACCCACATTACTTAATTTAAACTTTCATTTCCTTTAGTTGAACCCGAAATTTTTAAACAAAGTTCGGCCTTCATTCTAAACGGTGGATTACTTAAATAGGTCGGGCATTTACGAAATTCCTCAGGAATGAGACCAAATATCGAGGAGGAGCAAGAGAGAGTGAAATGGAGTGTGTTTTTTTTCCTGCAATTGTGGAGAGAGTGGTCCAGGTGATGTGTTAAGAGAGAAAGACAAGAATATTGGTTTTTCTCGACATTTCGAGAAAGAGATGGGTCCCACTCCGTACCTCTATCAACATATATAGCAAGAGAGTATTGAAAAAAAGGACTTTTACCGACATTAAAAATGATGGTGAGAAAATTCAAAATTGTGGTGATAGAAACCGCACCATAACCGGCCATAGTCCTTGACCCGATATTGTTGATAAAATGGTCCCACTCCGTACACAAAAACCTTGCAACACTTTTAAACCTTGCACATCATCCAAGCCCGTGGTCCAGCCCGGTACATCACTCTTGGCCGGCTGATTACAGCTAGCACTCTACCGAACAAGGCCCGTAAATTTTGCCTTGTGGGGCCCGTAATAAAACATTGTCCTTTGACGTTCCGCATTCGCACCAAGTTTTTGTGTGCTTTCACTTCACTTCTTACGACTCTTTCCCCTCGCCCCAAGTTGTTTACACACTATCATGAGCTCTTTTAAGGTGGGGTTTGAAAAAAACTTTTGAAAAGTGATTCTGAGCTTTTTTGGGCTCATAATCACTTTTGAAGTGTTTGCAGTACCTGCTTCCGGTTCTACTTCTCTAAAAAAAAATTGTTTTAAGCTAACATTAAAAAAAACACCTCTAGTCCAACTTCTTTAAAAATAAGTTGTTGGGAATTGATTTTTCATGTATGTAAACACCACCAACTTATAAACATAAACACTTATTTATTGACTGAACTCATAATCACCAACTTCTGTTTTTCTAAAAACTTTTGTAAACACCACCTAAGTCGTACATAATTTGCAAAACAGTTAACTAACTAAATTTATTTGACTATAACCAACCAGATTAGTTGAAAGTCAGAAAATATATAGACAAGAAACGATCGATAAAAAAGTTGAGAAAACGACGGAGCGAGTTCCCCTTGTCTGAAGTAAGAGGATGCGAAGCCATATATATATGGGACCAGTTCGAAGATCCCTTTATGTGCAGCCAAACCACCTGCATTGTCTTTCTTCACCACACGACTATCCAAATTCTTTTTTCGTCCTAAACGAAATAAGTCAAAGAGTAAATAAACGCAGCTGGGAAACGTGAAAGTGATTCACATTTTACGTATTAGTCCACATAATGATAAATTTCCGAATCTACCATAAAACAGAGAAAACTCAAAGTATAAATTTATATCAATAAAAATTGTGCAAAATCTTCACTATTACAGTATTACTGACGTATTTATATTATCAGGAAAGACTTTAAATCTTTATAGAACTAAAAAATCTAACAAAAGAATACGAAAACTACCGAAAATGAGCTAAATGGCTAATTGTAATGGAAATAAAAATTCAAGTTCCCACAACTAAAATTCGAAGATTCTAAAAATGAAAATAAGCCCCAAATTATTACCAAACATGGTCAAAAAAATTAAGTTTTGAGGACCTAAACAACATCGGATAGCCACCTCTTGAGAGTTAATTAAGACTCGAGACTAATAGAAAGTATAGCCAAATTACTATTCTGCCCTTCTGCATACAATACACTCGAAAAAAATCACTGAGGACATAAGGTTCAGGAATTGCAAAAAAAAAAAAAAAAAAAAAATATTGCGATTTTTTTTTTTTTAATTTCGTGAAACTGATGTATATATGTCTTGTCATTCAAAACCGAATAGTCATCGAAAAGTCTAGTTGGATGCAATATGAATTCCAATGAGTTTCCACTAACACAGGCTAGCGGAGTTTCCAGGTAAAAGCATCAATTCCAAAACCGACATACTGTAAATCTAACTGAAGTTAAGGTTGTAGTTATTATAAGCTAAACCATAACATATTCTAAAATTAACAACCGATAAAACCGATAACTTCTGGACCTTTCATCCCAGGCTCGACTGACTGCTGCTGCGTGTAAATATAAATGAAATAACAGCGACATAAGCAATGGCGAAAGAGATGTTTAGCTAAGTTCCATGTGATATAAATAAATATCGTCGTCGTACGTGATTTATTAGAGCCTTCTACGTACTTTTGTTTTTACTACAACTCCTACTGAAATTTAAGGTTACTGCAGAACAAAAACATGTTCTTATGCCTTAAAACACAATAATATAATACATGAAGGAATTTCATTAATTCAAGAAATTGAAAGAAAAGCTATTAAAAGGACATTAAAAAGATAATTAAAAAAAAGAATTATGCACAACCAGATTTCAGCGTGTTACGGACTCGTAATCACTCTTTCATGAACAAGAAAGCTCGAAATCTAGTGGCTCAGAATGGACACTAAAAAAAGGACCAGATTTTCATCAGATGAATCTAGTAGCATCAAGAAAAGAAAAAAAATACTATATCAGAATTGAAAGGTATATGAGAACAAAGATACACGTGAATCGGACAATGACTCGTGTCGGTAAGAATTCGTTTACTGAAGAAGCTAATGTATGTTAAAGACTGAAAGTACATATACTACAATTTTATGATAATCTCTCTTTATTATGAGTGAGTAATTATGTCTCTTGTGTTAATTACTAGAAAAGGAAAAACAAACAAACAAGTGTCACTAAATTTACTTAGAGCGCAATAAGAAACACAGGGCAATGTTTTATTGTTACAGTATAAAATGTCTTCACTAAAAAACAAACAAATATTACTTTATTTTTCAAATTCTTCTTCTAAAATACTTTTCCTCCAACACATTTAAACATGATTTGACTGATGTAGTGTATTTTGTCTCATCCAAAAAATATAAACAAAAAATACTTTAATTCTTAAATTATTCCCTCAAAACAAATTTCCAAAATTCATTATGGCTGTGAGTCCACATTTCGACTTTCCCTCGAGCACAAGCACTTGCTATCATGAGAATCTTCGACGATTAAGCTAACCGCGTAAAAACTTTCAACAAATTCTAATTTTTTCAATATAGAAAATTCTAAAATGAAAGATTATCCGGATTATGATAATCGATTACTTTACGCATCATAATTATCTTTCCTTAAGGAAACCATTCACAAACACATGAATTTGAGTCCACCACAATTAAAGAGTAAAACCAACTACATCACGGTGTGTGAAGAGGGCATTATCGAATGTAAGGTCAGCATCAAATGAATTCTAGATTTTTCCTTTCCGTTCGGACAATGCACAACTTTCCAGTATTTAAACGCCACCCCCCTGCATAACTGCCGATCACCATAGCCCGATAAGGTTTCACACACACAAATATAATTCGCAAACATCGGAAACAAGAAAATGGTTCGTTTTTATTTAGTTCCTCTGTTTTTTCCCCCCGAAACCATTGCAAAATATTCTGATTCATTTCTCCTTATATTTTCGTGTTACGACATTGTAGGATAAAGGAACGAACTTAAACGCGTGGGAAGGGTACGCAGATTGGAGAAATAGACCGGCCCTTAGAAGCCATCATGGCGGTGTTATTGCAGCTTCGTTTGTCCTAGGTTAGTTTGTCTTAAAGTCGATATATATACATATATTCTCTCGTTACACTCGATTTCATTAGTGTCTTAAATTTTTATAGCTGTTGAAGTCTTGGAGAATCTCGCGTACCTTGCGAACGCTAGCAACTTGGTTCTATATTTGTCGAAGTTTATGAAGCTTTCGCCGTCAAATTCAGCCAACACTGTCACGAATTTCATGGGGACGGCGTTTCTACTAGCTGTACTCGGTGGCTTCTTGTCCGATTCCTACTTCACTACCTACAGAATCTATCTGATAAGTGCTGTTACACAACTTCTGGTAAGGTTTTACGGCATATTTTCAAAACCAACAACGAACGATATTAAAAAAAAACCGTAAATTTGTAGAATTTATTAGTTTCAATGTTAGCCATTTATTAGAAAAGAAACAACCTCTTGAGGCTAAAACAATTACCTTATACTGTGGATAGTAAAATGATGAATAAGCGTCGATTTTTGGCAGGTAAGTCCTCCGAACATTTCTCAAAAATCTCTATTAGTTTTTTTTAATGCATTTGGCCCACTGGAACTTAAAATTCTGGCTCCGCCAATGGACAACACTGCAGTATTTCTGAATGAATGCAAGGATTTTTTTTGCAGAAGTATGTAGAAGAGCTCGAAAGCGCGAAATCTGAAAAATTAATGCGATAATAACGGCTCAATGGCTCATGGACCACTAACAAGTTCTTGATCACAATACCAGATTAACTATTTGTCCAATCAAATTTCAGGATTGCCAAACTATGACCCACCAGGGTGGCGGAGTCAGCATAGGGTCAAGGGGGCCATGGCCCCCCAAAAATTTCTCATATCCCTATTAATTGGCTTAATTCCACTTTGCACCCTTGAAATATACCATTTTGGCACTTTGCACCCTCGAAACAAATAAATGGCACTTTACACCCTTGAAATACAATAAATCATGCACAATGCACCCCAAATGAATTTTAAAGCTAAAAAATGTAATTTAATATTTTTAGTGATATTTTTTTAGGATGCCAAATGTCAAATATTTTTTAATTCATCAATCATTTTGAAACCATAAAGTGAAAAAATAAAAATACGTTTCATCAACATATTTAAAAATTACATTTTTTTATCAAAATAAAATATTTTACAAAAGAAAAATCATTCAGCTATTCCGTTATCAGGTTACATGAAAATCATATTTTATTCCAAATATTATTACCTAATAATATTGTTAGCCTGTTACAATAAAAGATTTATCAATCGAATAATTTAGTTATACAAGCTTATTTTATTTTTTGTAAGAAAATATATTTTTTTTAAAATAATTTGGTGTAATTTTTTTTTTTTCTACTTTGTGATATCGAAATTAGGTTGGAGGTTCAACAAAATAACAATTTATTTTTTTAATTTGCACCGCGAAAAAAAAAACACCAATGAAAAATGAAATATTATTTATTATTCAATTCGGGGTGCATTGTGAATGATTTATTGTATTTTGAGGGTGCAAAGTGCTATTATTATTTTTGGAGGGTGCAAAGTGCCAAAATGGTATATTTCAAGGGTGCAAAGTGGAATTAAGCCCTATTAATTTATATAGAAAAATAAAAAAATTGTGTACAATAGAATTAACAGCCCCTTCAAAAAGAAATTAATACATTCTGTCCCGCGGACTTAAAATTCTGGCTCCGACTCCAATAACTATGATTATAACATAACGTTATTAATCTTGAGTTTTTGATGAAATTAAACAGGGTTTAATGATTCTTACGGTGCAAGCTCATCTCCAGTCACTGAATCCACCGATCTGCACCCCAACCAATAGAAACATTTCATGCGAAGAAGTCGACAGTGGGAAGGCGGTGATGCTGTACGCGGGGCTGTACACGGTGGCGCTGGGCGTCGGAGGAATCAAAGGCTCCCTCCCGCCACATGGCGCCGAGCAATTCGACGAGCACACGCCGCATGGCAGGAAGCAGAGATCGGCCTTCTTCAATTACTTTGTTTTCTGCCTCGCTTGTGGAGCACTAATTGCAGTCACATTTGTCGTGTGGATCGAAGATAACAAGGGCTGGCAGTGGGGTTTCGGAATCGCAACTGCGTCGATATTGATCTCGATCCCGATATTCGTTCTTGGATCAAATACCTATAGGATCAAAATTCCGGTAGGAAGCCCTATTACAACCATATTCAAGGTACAATTAAAAAACAAAGCTGTAGTACACTAGCCCATGATCATGTCTAGGGGAAAAATTTGAACGAAATTTTTCCGATTCGAATATTTTCGAGTTTTGAACAATATTTTCATTCCCAACACCAAAATGTTAGATTTCCAATTCCTCCATTTTTTTGATTTTTTAACAGAATTGGAATACATAGTAGACTCCGCATTAGATTCCAATTTTCAATCTGATTTTAGTTTTTCAAAAAGAAGAAAATCATAAATTTTGAATTTTTTTTCCGAATATTACACTTTTAATATATAGTTTTTCAAATTATAGGTGACTGAAAATTTGGAATTTTCGAATTTCGTCCGAATCCTGATCGAATTTTTTTCCAATTTGGGAATTAACAAGTGTTTTCATTCTTTGCCAAAATATGTTTTTGAGACAAAATTGGAACATATACTAAATTCCGATTTTCGATCCGATTTTAAATTTCTTTTTTTTTTCCTTTTTATAAATTTTGATATTTTTCCGGAATATTACACTTTTAGTATCAAGTATTTCATATTTGATGTAACCAGTAAATTGGAATTTCTGAGTTCCGCCCATATCTCCATCCAAAACAATTCAATTTGAGAACAAGTGTACTTTTCATTCCAATTCTCGAAATTTCGATTTTCCCGAAATATATTTTCCGTACATAATTGACTTAGTTTTCGACTTCCGAAAAAAGCTGGAAATTTTCGAAAGTGCTCTTGTTTAAACTATTAACCACTTCCACTATTGTCTTAACAGGTTTTGACAGCAGCAACATACAACTTCTGGACATCAAGAAGATCCAACGCGGCCATTGACGACGTCAGCACAACCCCATCAACCGCCATCGGAGAAACTCCCACACAAGATCTCGAGTTTCTCAACCACGCGTTATCACCAAACACCACTGAAACCCCACCGCAGTACCTCCACTGCACAACAAAGCAAGTCGAAGAAGTGAAATCAGTCATAAAAATCATCCCAATATTCATGTCAACAATAATGCTCAACTGCTGCCTAGCCCAGCTCTCGACATTCTCCGTCCAGCAAGCCGCCACCATGAACACCGTGATCGGATCTCTACGCGTCCCGCCCGCTTCCCTACCCGTTTTCCCCGTACTCTTCATAATGGTACTCGCCCCGGTTTACAACCACATAATGGTCCCATATTCGAGAAAGCTGACCAACACGGAAACGGGTATAACTCATCTCCAAAGAATCGGAACCGGTTTGGTACTGTCGATCGTCGCCATGGCTGTAGCTGCTCTAGTCGAGACGAAACGGAAGCACGTGGCTTTAAAGTCGGGGCTTATCGATTCGACCGAGCCGTTGCCGGTTACGTTCCTTTGGGTGGCTCTGCAGTATCTTTTCCTCGGCTCGGCTGATCTTTTCAGCTTGGCTGGGTTGATGGAGTTTTTCTTCACGGAGGCTCCGTTTAGCATGAGGTCGTTAGCGACTTCGTTGTCGTGGGCCTCGTTGGCGATGGGTTATTACCTGAGTTCGGTTCTTGTTGACTTGGTCAACTTTGTCACGGGGGGCTTTTGCGAGACGCCGTGGCTGTACGGAGCTAACTTGAACCACTACCGGTTGGAGAGGTTTTATTGGTTCATGTGCGTGTTGAGTGGGTTGAATTTGTTGCATTATCTGTTTTGGGCGAGGCGGTACCGATATAAAATGTTGGGGAATGGAAATAAGAAGGAGGGCGACGAGACGAACGAGTTATCGTCGCCCCCCGAGGTTTGAGTAGTGTACGTACGGTGTACCCGAAATGGAAATTAGGTCTTTAAGTAGGGATGTAAGTAAGTGAACTGAACCATGTTGTCATATAAATAAACATGAAGAATCTAGTAATGTGTGTTTATTACCTTGTTATCGAGTAAAACTATCGAAGTTTTCGATCGGTCAAGTAACATCGTTTTCTGCACGACTAAAAAAGTCGTAGTACAGTAAGTGATCCTTATTTGTTAAAATGACAGAATCCGATCGAAAACTATGGAATTAATAAACAGTTTTTCAAGTTGATGAATTCTACACATAAACTTAATTATAAGGTATCCAACATTTTTTAAAACAACATCTCCACTTGTCAGGTGTCATAGGAACACTTGCCTAACTTCAAAAAAAAAAAGGAATCGGCCTGTAAATTAAACTAAGAAAACAGAATGATGGTTTCCATCAGCGGCAGCATAGTCCAAAACCGTCCATTCCTGGAGACGTGGAATCATCTCTGTCTAATGAGAATATGTATTTTATATTGTATTGTTACATATTAATATCAACAAATGGGGATGTAGCTCAGATGGTAGAGCGCTCGCTTAGCATGCGAGAGGTACGGGGATCGATACCCCGCATCTCCATTAATTTTTTCACCTATTCCGACTTTTTATTTGGGCCCAGAAAATCGTCTCTATTTTGGGGGCTCTTTATGCTATTTTACCTGCCTAATTTACTGTGAAATTAACATTAAATTGTTTCTTTTCCTTTTTACGTTCCTCTTCGGAATTTGTTTATATTATTAAGTAATATTGTAATGTTTAAGATCATTTTCATAATAATATTTTTCTTTCACTTGATAGAACATAGACGTCGTTCACCTTCTTTCCAGAATTCTACAATTTGATATTTTCGAAAAGATAATGGACAAGAGATGGTCAAGCCATGGTTCGTCTGAACGGAACAGTGCATTGACACGGAAAATGGTATTTCAGTTCCGTTGCAACGTCGCGGCCGGAACGGACACATTTTAATTAAATTACTAAAAATGTTGCGACCACCATCTTATTATTTATTTATTTTCCCCTAATTTTTTTAGTAAAATTAGTTAGGGGTAATATGCTAGAGGTCCCTAGTTGGAAGCATAATTAGATGTGGAATACAACCTTGATATTTTTTTATGAACTAAATTCTTTTTAGAAAAATAAATAAAAGTCACATCCTCAATTTTTCCTTTATCCCTAATTTATCATTAATCTAAATTCATAAATTCTAAAGTGACGTTTCTCTCAGATTTTTTTTTTCTTTTTTCTTCTGGCTCTCAATCTCGCTCTCTCTGTCTCTCAATCTCGCCTGCAATCTTGCCCTCTCTGTCTCGTCTATTTCTCTCACTCTCTCTCACAATCTTTATCTTTCTATTTTTCGATATCGCTATCTCTCTCTGTCTCTTTCGTTCTCCACCACTCCAATCCACTATTGAGGGGGCGGTGGTTATGGCGGTGGAGACGGTGGCAATAAGCGAATGGTTGTAGAGGCAAGGAGACTGCGGCTATGGTGGTTCAAGGTCAGATCCATAGTGGAAAGCGCGGCGATGGTGTTGGGCATGGATGATGGCGTGATGGCGGCGCTCGGTGATGGTGGTGGTGGTGGATGGTGGTCGATGGTGGTAGTGGTGGATGGTGGTGGATGGAGGAGCGGATCTAGGGTTTGGTGGGGAAAATTTAAAAAAAAATCGATTTGGATGTCTATGGATGTCTATGGGTCTGACGGCTAGGGTTTGTAGGAGAAGTTAGGGTTTTAAGATGTCTTAGGGTTTCAAGATGTCTATGGGTGACTACGGATTACTACGGTTTCCTATGGGTTTCTGAAGATGTCTACGACCGAAATAATTAAAAAAAAAAATCATAATTTTCACTTTATGTAAAAAAGAAGGGAAAAACAATAGATTTTTATATAATGATAAAATACGGAGAAAAAAAAACGTGTTTCACGTAAAAAAAAAATGCTAGATGCAAACTTAAAAATGTTAAATAATACCATAGTTCATCATAGTATATTTACAATTTGGTGTAATTTCGAATTTGTGAGTGGAGGGGCATTTTTGGAATGAATTTAATAAAAGATGTGAAGCAAATTTTATTTAGACTTGTCATTTAGTTCTAATAAGGTTTGTCACAAGAGACTTATACCTTAAGACCCCAATTAGTTAAACTGGTCTTTTTTTCAAATTCTTTTCTCCTATTCCGACGTCCTTCCGACCGTTCCGGCGTCGTCCCGACCGGGCCCCGGCCGTGGCCCGTCCCGCCCATCCCACCATTTTCTCGGCGTTCCGGTTACGGATTCCGGAACGGAGGGCACTGTTCCCGTTCCGGCAAACTATGGGTCAAGCAGTTGGAGTAAGTGCATTGGTGTCAATTGAAACAACTAAGCTATACTTGTCAATCGAGTAGTTGTGATTTTGGGATCTCGGGTTGTTTACTCTCTTTCAGACAGTAGATTGTTCAACCATTTTTGCAGGAGCGATGACGTCATTCCTTGCGGCAACAACTGGAATATTACAGGAACGATCTAAAGAGGGTCATAGCTTATTCAACCTGCAGTCAATTAGGCTATACGATCTTTGCTTGCGTCATCTCTAACTATTCGGTTAGCATCTTCAACTTAATGAATCGCGCGTCCTTTCGTTCTGCAGTACTATTACAATGAGCACAAGATCAACCAAAAAAATATCCTTTAATTTGTTGTTATTATGTAACCTATAGTGGATGTCTATAGGAGTTACAAAGTCATTAGTGTGTGTAATTAGAGGTGATAATGGTGGATGTTAAGACCATTTATTCCCTTGTAACTCATGTCCTTTTGAATGGTCTTCTTGTACTATAAAAGGGACACCATTGTATGGAGTTGAGACACACTTGAATAAGAATACAATACATGCACACACTTGTTCTCTTCTTGTCTTTCCCTTGTTTTATAACACGTTATCAGCACGATTGTTCTATCTAAATTTTCGTGTAGAGATGGTCCAAGAAAGATGACTCCTTATCCATTGAAGATGAAAGGGAGTTGATTTTAAATATTTTATTCTTGTTTTGAATTGATAAAATATTAACCATCTTACTTTTGTTGTAGGTGATTTTTCGTGCAATTCACAAAGTTTGTACTTCGATGTCTGTTTTGGACCTAATAATGTCTGAATTTCAGAAAACGCAAAATACGAAACTTGTAGCATTTTCTGTTGGCTTTTCGGAACATTTTGAATCATCAAAATCGGATCTCAATCGAGAGAGATATGCTTAAAATACTCAGCTCTGCCAGAGCTGTCTCTTGTGCGAATTTTGAACATGATGTTCTAAAAACAAAAGGGACGATTAAAGGCATAAAGCCTAGATTATATACGAGATCACAAATCTCGATTGAGTATATTAGACTTGAAGTCTAAATAATAAGACTCTTGAACATTTGAGTTAGAGGGTATTCCCCATTTATAGTACTATTCGTTTATGATCAATGTACTATAACAATTTTATTATATATTGAGGCTTGAGGCCCAAATCGAGCACGTGCAATCAAGTGACTCGAAGATTTGAGTGATATATTAAAAAAAAAAAAACAAAAGCCACATGCTCTCTAATTTATGCAACTTGAAAAGCTCCACCAATCGAAAAAGAACTCGAAGTTCACAAATTTTAGGCTCGAAGCCTAGTGTAAATATGAAAGCTTGAAAGTTTATGTGGAGGCATATCAAATATAAAGGCTTGAGGCCTAGATTAAATTTGAAGACTAGAATTCTCAATTGAAGACATTAGACTCAAGGTCTAAGTGATGATAATTAACATTGAATATTTGAGTTCATGGATATTTCCCACTCAAGGTACTATTATTTTACGATTAAGTACCAATTACAAAGGCTTGATGCCTAAATCAAATTCAAGGTATAAAACTCAATCCTTGATATTTGAATAGTATATTGTACTCGAAAGAACTATTAAGTTTGTGGTTCAATGATATATATGAAGATTTGAGTTAATTATAGTACTATTATTTCATATCAAGTACTATAATGATTTATATGAAGCCTTCAGGCTCAAATCGAGTACATAATTTTAAGCAATAAAACTCAAACCTTGAGATTAGATATGTACTTGAAAGGACTATCCCTTTGTAATTCAATGAAATGAGACATATCACACAATTCAAAATTATTTTTGATAGTTCAAGAATCAACATAACTATAAAATTTGGATCATTGAAGTTAAAGATCCATTTATGTCTCATGATATCACAAAATATTTTTGTGTTATTGCTATATGCCTTGAGAACACAAGCCAAATATTTCATAATGAAAATGTGTCTATAAGACACCGAGCAAAATATTATTGTTTCATTTTTCAAGAAACAAGTACTTAATTTGAGGTATGTGTCTTGAACACATAAGTAAAAGTAACATTACATGTAGTTACTTATGAAAAAGAAGAGAGATAGATATTTGATCCTCTCTATAATTTGCTCCTCTTTAAATCTTGACCTTGTTGTTTTGAAAACGACAAGAAAAATATTTCGATATATGTGTCTTGAAGATACATATAATGGAGAATTGTAAGAGAAAATATTCTCTAAATTAGGATCTATATTATCATGATGAAGTGACAACATAAAAACTCAAGTTGCACTCGTAATAGCAAAATAAAGATTTTTCATAGCATATCGTACTATAATACGAGTTGTGAGCTAATATTAAACTCGTTCAATTGTTGTTATTCTTTGAAAGTGAAAACAACAATTAAAAAAAAATCAAAGAGATATGTTGACATGAAAACCTATCATGGTGCTCAAAGTTTATTTATTATAAATTTTCTCATCATTACAAGTGGAAGAGAGATGAGAAATATGAAAAATAATTGGTCATATATCCATTTCACGACAAAGCATTTGATAAGCTTTATGAAGCACCAACACAAAAGCAAAAGAAATTGCTTTGATTTTGGAGTCGACCAATTCAATGAAAGATTTTGAATCACAAAATTTTAGTGATGCAAATTTCACTCCAAATCCATATCTATGGAGGTATGTATATGTATGTTTTTTATACTTGGTCTAGGTGAGATGATATGAAATTTCAAACCAAACGACAAAAAGTGGGATCTCATTTTCTTGTTAAAATTCGAAACCTCTGCATATTCTGATTTTTTAAAATTTACAGTTCACTCCTCAGAATTTTCAAAAATTTCATTTTAGTCCCCTAGATTTGAAAATTTTACAATTCAGTCCACATGTTTTTTCTGAATATGCAGCTCCTACCTTTCATCGTCTACAATTATGAATCTATTCCAGCATTTTCAGGTTTCACTGAAGTTTTTAAAATTGCAGCCCTGTCCCTGAAATTTTCAAAATTTACAGTTTGGTCCCTAGATTTTCAAAATTTTGCAGTTTGGTCCCTGAATTTTTAAAAGTTTTGAAATTTGACCATTTATGTTCAGAATCTGATAGATTCTCAAACGAAGTTATATTCAGCCACATAACATGATCACGTGGTTTGTTTACTATTTATGCTATGCAATATTTTGCACCCCTAATGGGAGATATTTATATGGCATACATTGTCAATTGCCATTTTAATGAGACAATTTTCCCGCCGTTAAGGGGAAGATAAGAAGCCGGTTCTTGTATAACGACGTGAATTATATGAAATGATATTTGTCTCATCTAAATTTGTGCATGGAAATATTTAAGCACAAAAGAAAAAAAAGTCATTTGCAACAATTTAAATGTGTAAAATGCTAGATGCATTTATCGACAAAATGACAACTTGAAATTATTACATATGTTGCAAATGAGTGCAAGAGAAAATGTCCAAGAATGACACATTGCACATTAGATGTTGCCATGAAAGGCTTATAAACGAATGTCCTCAAAGGACAAATTTCACATTGTGATTGCATCGTGAATCCCTAAATGGGTGAAAAATGATTGTGGTACACAACTAACCAATTAAAATTTATACATATAAGAGGGGGAGATATATATGTTGGTTCGAATGATTAACACCCAAATAAGTGGGTGAATATCTTGTAACTAAAGTCTACTAGCGCTAGTAGCATCATACTCTCATCCTATTAATTATCTCATTCATGAAAGGATTCGTCTCAAAGACGATGTTGGGGGACGCCTCAACACCAATATCCATTACTATGATATGAGAATATTTGCCACTTATGGTGGCATAAATGAAATACATATTTGGATGAGAAAATCATTGATGATTACATGGTAGTTACCGAGATCATTTTAAATCGAACCATTATGTGCCAATAAAGAGTTGATTGGCAAATAAATCATGGTTAGCTTGCTCTCTAAGTGAATAGAGAGGCATTTGAGACTATTAGTTCTCAATTTTGTTGTTGTACCGATATAATATCTTAAAGTGTTAAAAATTCTTTTCGAACGAATATTCATGTACCAAATTGAATGTTAATATTGAGTTTGAAAATAAAGTGGACAAGTAGTCCTCAATACCCCCTCCACAGTGTGAAACTCAAAAGCGCGCATTTTGTCCATGTGGGACATTTTTATTGAAATAAATAATGAGCTCAAGCACATAAAGTATTATGAAAAACTTTATTGATGCAATATAGAAAATTCTCTATAAGAGAAAAATACATGGTACATGAAAATATATGGATCTCTACAAGAGATCGTACCCACAAAGGCTACAATCCCCATTTATATGAATATCCGGTACCGGAAAGTGAAATAGTAAGCTCTTGATTGATTATAAAGAAATATGGGGAGTACGAAAGATGTTATCGAATAACTATATGTACAATTATTTTTATAATGTGAAGAGCTTGAAGCTCGTACATTTTAATAGATGTCGACATCTAATTGGTCATTAGTATATGCATTCACAAATGCAATTGACCATGATTATTTGAAATTATTGATGAAATGAATTGTACATTGACTTGCGGTCATCACACATAAAGTTGTGAAAGCCTTTAGTACAAAAGTGGGTAAAATTATTGCGGTACATTTGAATACCTTTGAAAAATAAAATTTCGATGCAATCAACTTATAATGGTATTCAAAATTATTTGATATGCACCATATGAATGCAATTACCGCATATTTATATGGATCATAACTTTTTATTTCAAAGAATTGAAAATGCTTGAAGCATATAATAAGATGGAGGTCTCATAAGTTAGACTCTACGAATGATCCATTTACATATTAAAAAAAAAAATTGGTATTGTCACCTTAGTGAATACCTTGTTTACAAAATGAATAATCAAATAAATTGATGTCCATTATCAATTGGGGCGAATTAAATCTTGTGGAGACTCGTGAAGAGCTCACAAAGATCAGCAATTATTTGATGAAAGAATTCGAAGTGAAAATATCTTGGGATGATATATTTTACCTTGATCTGCAGATCGAGCATTAGTCGAATGAAATGTTTATCCATTATTTGTTTGTATATGATAAAGCTCATTCGTTGAGTAAAGATATGATTGTCCGATCTTTGGACATAAGAAATATATTTCCATCCTCGAGAAGATAATGAAGACCTTGGTCCTAATATATGAGGATAATGTTGTCTAAATTGTACCAACGAGATTTTGCCTATATCAAGTGAGGTGGCCGAAGAATTATTGAAGTTTTCTAAAGTACTCGAGAGTTAAAGAAGAAAGATGACATAGACAGTTATTGATGACAATCAAATAACGAGTTTGCAAATCCATATGTCGGCGATCTTACTCCAATATCTCATGCTGAAATCAGGGGGAGCATGATCTACAACATTGGAATGCGTCGGCTTAACGATCTATTGCCAGCATCAGGGGGAGTGTGATTAATAACCCAACACTGTACTCTTTTTCCTTCGACCAAGGTTTTATCCCAATGGGTTTTTCTTGGCAAGGTTTTAACGAGGCAGTGTATCACACTCTCAATAGTCATAGACATCCAAGGGGGAGTATTATGTAACCTATAGTGGATGTCTATAGGAGTTACAAAGTCATTAGTGTGTGTAATTAGAGGTGATAATGGTGGATGTTAAGACCATTTATTCCCTTGTAACTCATGTCCTTTTGAATGGTCTTCTTGTACTATAAAAGGGACACCATTGTATGGAGTTGAGACACACTTGAATAAGAATACAATACATGCACACACTTGTTCTCTTCTTGTCTTTCCCTTGTTTTATAACAGTTGTACCCATTATTTACCTACCTACAATTATAAGATAGATATAAAATGTAACATCATAATCAAATTAAAACGGTCATTCATTCATTCTGCAATTTAAATTTTATAAACCAATTTATATAACTTTTTCCCACTTCTTGTAACTTAAAGTACAAGTACTCACAATTCTAGTACACATCAAATAAATACATTTTGTCTCTTAGTAAAAAAATCTCAATCAGCCTCTTGTAACCCCTCCAAAACAATGGAGGCCACAAACAGCCCAACACCCCCAACTCCAAGCAACCCACCAAACACCGCCTGTGCCGCCACCAGCACCGCCGTATCATCCGGAACCACGATAAACACCGCCAGCGAAGCCACCAGCAAAGGAAGAGCAGCCGAAGCCAGGGCGGGCGGCGAAGAACCGGCCACCGTTTCCAGCAGGCTCAGCAGACCAAGATCCTCGGCTTTTGACAAAAGCCCCAGCTTTTCTATGGAAGATAATGTGACCCCAAATTCCTCGGCTTTTGAGAGTAGGCCAGCTTTCTCGACTGTGCTTAAAACTTTTCGCTTCTCCAGCTTTTTGAATACGTCCACTTCTAGCTCTTCGCTTCCCTCCACGAATATTCCCGCCCCGAACCACTCCTTTTTCCACCCCGCGTCGTACTTGTTCACCTTAAACGGAAACAACAAAAATTATCAGACGAAGCAACTCTAAATTCAACAAATATATGAATCAATGAAATTATTTATTTATTGATAATTGAGTTAATGTAACATTTTTTTTCTTTCAATTCAACACAAGTTATTCTTTTCGTAGTAATCAATAAAGAATAACTTTAACTATAAAGAAAAAAACAGTAAATAATCAGTAATCAATAAAGAAAAAAAACATAAATACAACACTCCCTAACTAATTGAAAAAATATGAATATAATAAAATGGTAAATTAATATAGTTTTTCGAAATATTAAATTATCAAACTAATAATTTAGTAGATTTTTACTGAGTCTGGGAAAAAAACTATTATCTAAACGAGGTTATCAATTTATCGAATTCTCCTGTGTACTAGAATTCACTAAAACTTTCAAAATACTACACAAATTTCCTATTCTAAATTAATACTCATTGATTAATTCCCTTATTAGTACACATATGTAACACAAAGTTGAAATGAAAATATTAAAAAAATCAACTTAAATTAACTAACAAAAAAATAGGAAAGAAGAAACAAAATGGAATATTCTTCTAAAAATTAGCATAATTTAGCATATACCTTCTTCTTGGGTGCCATGGCTATGAACCGGGGAGCATAATTCGCTACGAACCGGGGGTTTGACTGAAACAGACCGTTGACCGGCGTTTTCAGGCAGTTGCCGGCGGTTGATGCCACTGCCATTTCCGGCGGTTTTTTTCGGAACCGGCGGTGGGAAAATGATTTTTGCTTTAATTTCGCTGTGAATTGCTTTTCCAACCGGAGAAAGAGAAATTACTTTTGGTAATGAAGATTTTGAGGCCGACCAATGAAGGAGCTGCTTGCTTATCCTATCATCTATGGATCAATGGTGGATCTTTTATTTGGAAATAATGCCTTTACCAAGTGGCTTGAAATTACGATTCTACCCTTAGTTTATAATTTGCTGCTCATATTTTATGTATATATTTTTTTTCGAAAAAAGATCTTATTATTAATTATTATTCATAATTTAAAAACTAATCTGAGCTATGTTCCAATTTTTTTTTGTTGATAAAATTGGGAATTCAGAATTTGGAAAATGGAATTAAAAACCTTGTTCCAAAATTGGAATTATTCGAATCAGAGCTGGCAAAAATTAGTTACTTTAGTTTTACCTATAATAAAAAATGCATATTAATATTGATATTCAAATTTATTTTTCGGACCAAAAAATTGAAATTTCAGAAATTATTTTTAGAATTATTGTTCAAAGTTACATTTTCACGTATGCGTTGTAAAACCATGGGTTTAGCTTTGACATTTACGACCTTCCGCAACATGCTTATGAACGTAGTGTGTACCGTTTTAGTACGAAACTCTGGCTTAAGGATGCTCTTGAGCCGACGGTCGTCATGCTTATTGCAGTGACTGCGCAAAATTAAATTAACAAATAGATGCATATTATAAGGCCCAAATATATATATATATATATATATATATATATATATATATATATATATATATATATATATATATATATATATATATATATAAATAAAAGGGAGACTTTTAGTCTATTATTCCAACAATATATACACAAGGCATGCATCATTTAGGAATCTTACACGGTAATTTATATACAAGGAATGCGAAAAGTTTCTTAAAGTAGAAATTAAACCTTATCAACGACGATGAAATTTGAGTGTCAAAACCACAGCAACAACAAATAACGCAATTAATACTGACACGAAGAACGCAATTTTCTTCTTGGGGAACTTATCCCTTCTAATCACTTGCAATGGATTATTTTTAGTGTTGTCACGCTTGTGGATTATCGAACCAGTTGTGATTATACTATCCCGCGGCTTGGGATTAGTATTAATATTATTATTATTATTATTATCGAGCTCATGAGGGATCGCGATTGCATGCCCAGTTATTTTTCTTCCCTTAATCGTCTTAGGGATAGTAACGCAGTAAATTTGATCTTGTTCGAATATTCCGTCGGCATTCTCAAGATCAGCATTGTTTGGAACATCGAAAGTTTCTTCAAAGGTTATGTATTTGTGTTCGCTAACTTTCTTGTCTCCGCGTACCACTAAATGGCCGTATTTGTCCACGCGAAGATGTACATCTTTAGCTTCAAATCCTTCGATTAATTAAGTGCAATTTGATTATTTACTATATATATTGTCCCTAATCGAAAATTTCAAGATATGTAGATAATTTAAATGCTAATATAGAAATAAAACAATAATAATAAAAAATTTAAAAATAAAAAAAATTGCATTTCTCTTGAAAGGAAAACATTATATATGCTATCAGCTATAATAATGAATGAAGGGAATTTATGTGCATCTTTCTGTTGTTCCAAATAATCAAAAATTAAACTAATGCCCTTCAATAAGAATCATATAAATTTAAGGGTAAATTACAACCACCCCAGAGGTATGCTCAAATCACGAAAACCCCTCTTGTTTGGATAATTACATCTACACCTTAATTATGATTTTTTTTCTTACAACTTCATCCTTATGGTGTCAAATTCAACATAATCATCTAGATTTCGTGGAATATGCTCTAGTTTGTGAGTCGTTTTGTGTAACAATACAGTTTCTGATGCACCACAATATGATATACACAAGCCAAAAAACACATATTACGATCATCTTGCTTCAAAATGTGGAGTTCGAATGGGATAAAACGGGTACAAAAGTGATATTATTCAATATAATCTAGAAGATTCCACTAAATTTGAAACCGCAAGGGTGGACGTGTAAAAAAATTTATAGTTGATGGGAGGTTGTAATTACCCGAACATGAGGGAGGTTTTTGTGATTTGATCATACCTCAAAGATGGTTGTAATTTACGCTAAATTTAATAATCAAACTTTTGAAAAGTAGAAAATTAAAATTAATTAAGCATCATATCACACGAATTAATTAATTAATTTTGAGTTATATATGTAGTCGTTATTACCTGGAAGAGTTAACCGTAAGTAATGAAAATCCAAATCATCCTTCCATCCATGAGGAGGCGTCATCTCTATGAACATCAAGCTCGATTTTTTCTTTTCGATACCTTTCATCGGAGCTGCCATTGATGAATATGTGTGTGTGTGTGTGTGTTAATTTTTAATTATTAATGTAATGTTATATATATGATTATGAAATGCAGTTGTAGGTATTTATAATTGGAAAGAAAAGTGGATAGAGGTTTCTTGGAAGAGAGAGAGAAGATAGGAAAGAAATTGTTCGTTTTGTTTGTTTAATTCGTTACTTTGCTTATGTTAATTAAAGAATCATATGTGAAAAACATGCATGTAGTATTCGTTGCTTCAGGCACATGCATATTTCTGGTGTCATGTTTCTTGTTAATAAGTTCTTGTTAAATCTTATTGTTTACGATTCGATTAATCTAGTCATAAATGACTGTATAGCACGGACATGGGAACGCCGATACGGCGAAACTGGAGAACTGACACGGGGAAATCCCATTTCCCAAAAAGTTCGATACAGGGAAGCGGGGAAACATATAAATATTAAAAATTTAGGGGTACATCCATGATTCTTAAAAAAATATTGTTGGCGCCAGATTTCCACCAAGGCAGAAATCCGCCTCACTTGGGAAGTAAAGATTGGCTAAAGATTTGTTCCCATGTTTATTTTGGAAATTTAGAGTCCTACCTTTGTAATACTTTAGGACTTAGATTTATTTTCTTGTACTTTACTCTTGTTAGGAATCTTTTATAGTTATCTAGATTAGAACTAGATATTGACTAGGATTTTGTTTCCTAGTTATTCGGTTCCTTTGGAAGACAGGTCTTTGGAGGCCGATCTCACGCCTATATAAGGCTTCTCACTTCACAAAGACCGTGACACTTTTTGTTGGGAGAATAATCACTCCGTAGCTTTGAAGAATCGCTGAAACGTTCTGCTGAACAGAATTGTGTCATCGTTGGATGTGTCAACATATACAGATTGGCTGTATAGATCTCTTGAGAGATCAACCGCGTCACTGAAGGGAGTTCAGGCCAGAAAGGAGTTCTAGGCATGCGGTGTGAAGCTGCTGTTGGAAGAAACACGAAGTTCAAGTTGTGTGCAAGAACGGCGTATTACATAAAGAGTGAAATCGTGTTCTAGGCATGCGGTGTCAAGCTGTATAGATCTCTTTAGTGTTTTTATTAAGTCCTATTAATGTACACTATAAATCTGAACTAGTGAAATCGTGTTTGCAGGTCCACGTGGATGTAGGGCACAATTGTGTCTGAACCACATTAATTCTTGTGTTCTGTTTATTTACTTTAAGTAGAGTATAACTGTGCAAACACAAGATTTACAGTTGTAACTGAATATTGTTTCCACAACTTAACTGTTACAACTTAGATCAATTGATTTCTATAGGCATATAAATCAACAATTGGCATCAAGAGCCTCTCACTAGATATACATAGTGTGTGATTTTGGGAATTTGATTTATTTGCAATTTATTGTTCATAGGTACTATGACTTCTCATATGGAAGGAGGTTCCACTACTCGCCCACCACTGCTCACGGGAACCAACTACTCTTATTGGAAAACTAAGATGAAAATGTTCATAAAGTCAATGGATAAAGATGCATGGCGAACAGTGTTAACTGGATGGAAGCGACCCGTTGCTACAGATCAGAAAGAGATTGAAACTGAAAAGCATGAGAAAGACTGGAGCAAAGCCGAACAAATTGCAGCAAATATGAATTCCAAAGCCTTGAATGCTATATTCAATGGAATTGATATCAATCAATTCAAGATAATCTCGGCGTGTGAGTGTGCTAAAGAAGCATGGGAGAAACTCCAAACAGCTTACGAGGGAACTGTTTCAGTCAGACTATCCAAACTTCAAATGCTTGCCACCCGGTTTGAAGATCTTCGTATGGAAGAAAATGAGACCGTGAGCGAATTTAACTCCAATTTATGTGACATATCAAACAAAGCTCATGGCCTCGGTGAAACTTATCCTGAAGTTAAACTTGTACGAAAAGTGCTCAGATCCATGCCAGACAGATTCGCGTACAAGATCACTGCCATAGAGGAAGCAAGTGATGTGGACTCATTGCGACTTGAGGATCTGATTGGAAATCTACAAACTTTTGAAAACAAGTTGAACATCAGCAGAATGGACAAGGAAAGGAAAATTGCTCTGCAAACTGTATCGGACACCACAACATCTGTGCCTACTGTTCCTATGTCAGCACTTGAAGTCAAGCTCACAAAATCCATGTCCTTAATAGCAAAAAATTTCAGGAAATTCATCAAGAGAAATGGACATCCTACAAACTCTGAGAGAAAACCCAGGACCTCTACAGATAAGCCAGAAGTCAAGAAGGGAATTCGATGTAGAGAGTGTCATGGTTATGGTCATATCCAAGCAGAATTTGCTAACACTCTGAAAAAAAAGGAAAATCACTTGCTACAACCTGGAGTGATGACACCTCAGAGTCTGATGATGAAAGTGAAGCTAGTGACGATGATACAAACAATGATTTCTGTGGAACTTGCAGAATCACAGAAGCCACACTCGAGGACATCACGTGCACAGAACCGCCACATCTCAGGTATGTCACACAGGAAAATGAAAATTACGAAAATCTAAATATACCTTTTCTGTCCACAGGGAGTGACGAATCAGAAGATGAAGGTGAAGAGTCCATCCAACAATTTCAAAAACAATTGGATGATCTCCTGAAGCAATGTCATGAAGTTAGTAATGAAAATAAACTCCTGAAAGAAAGAATCAAAGAACAAGAGGAAGAAAACAAAGGAGTTATCACAAAACTGAATGACAGGATTGATGAACTTGAGATGGAGATTGAAGTCTTTGAAGTGGAACAGGACTTCGCACAAAGAGACATCAACAATCTCAAAGATTTGTTGAAGTATTGGCAGGACTATGATGGTGAAAGAGAAAAAAGAATGAGGAAAAATCTTTTTCCAAAAGTGCATGCTGATGATCACCAAGATGTTTCACCGTCTGTTAGCACAATGTTTGAGGCTTCTGTCAGTAAGTTAAATCGCACTGCATTTCTTCCCTCAAATAGATTAGATGAAATTATAAATGCTCATCCTTCTAATTCCAAAAGAATTGGGTTAGGGTATACTGATGAACAATCTAATGCTAACACTGGTTCAAACCAGAAAATCAGATTTGTCAATTCCACATCTTCTTGTGTGAACAACCAAACCTATCCGACTAAGTTTATTCCTATCTGTCACTTCTGTCACAAAATAGGGCATGTCAGGCCTAAATGCTTTAAAAGATGGAAAATTGATAAATAAACAGTTAGCATATCAGACATCCAAATCCGCTGCGTGGGTTACTTACTCTCAAAGTAACAACTCTTATAAACAAAGGATGACAAATGATAGTACTAACTGCTGGTCAGCTATTTTATCTTTAAATGCATGTGCTACTAACTCTTGGTATGTTGACAGTGGATGCTCCAAACACATGACAGGTGAAAGGAATTTCTTATCAAATCTGCATAACATGTCTAGTGGACAGGTTACTTTCGGAGATGGAAATAAGGCTTATGTAAAGGGAAAAGGGAACTTAAATGTTGGAGGTCTGCCAAACTTGAACAATGTTCTGTATGTGGAAGGATTGAAATCAAATCTTCAGAGTGTAAGTCAGTTGTGTGATCTATACGACTCTGTATTGTTCACAAAGCGTAAGTGTGAAGTATTTGATGAAAACAAAAATTGTGTTCTAACCGGATACAGGTCATCAGACAATTGCTACAAAATTGACCAGATTGACAAATCGGATCAATGTCATCACACTTCTTCTGATCTCACTAATCTCTGGCATCGGAAATTAGGTCATTTAAATTTTCATGATCTAATCCGTCTTGTTAATACAGGATGCGTGAAAGGGGTACCACAACTGAAGACTGACACACCTGAGTCATGTGGTGATTGTCCTCTGGGAAAACAAGTACGGACATCTCACATGAACACAGATCATGCAGGGACTAGCAGGACCTTGGAACTCATTCACATGGATTTAATGGGACCAATGCAAACCGAGAGCATAGGTGGAAAAAGGTATGTTCTAGTTTGTGTTGATGATTTCTCAAGGTTCACTTGGGTACGTTTCATTAGGGAAAAGTCAGAGACCTTTTATGAGTTCAAAACTCTGTGCAAGAAATTGCGAATTGCAAAATTCAGCAATATTGGAAGAATTCGAAGCGATCATGGGAGAGAATTTGAAAACTCTTCATTCACAAAATTTTGTGATAAACATGGTATCTCTCACGAATTCTCAGCACCAAAGACACCACAGCAGAATGGTGTGGTAGAAACAAAGAACAGAACTCTCCAAGAAATGACTCGCGTAATGCTCATCTCAGCAAGAGTGGCCACAAAGTTCTGGGCTGAAGCTATGAGCATTGCCTGCTACACCATAAACCGTGTACACCTTAGACCAGGTACCAAGAAAACTCCATATGAAGTATGGAAAGGTAAGAAACCTAACTTAAGTTACTTTCACGCCTTTGGGTATGAATGTTACATCCTGAACGATAGAGAACAACTCGGTAAGTTCTCTGCAAGAGGAGATAAAGGTACCTTTCTTGGTTACTCTTTAAACAGCAGGGCATATCGCGTTTATAACGAACGTACAATGACTGTTATGGAATCCATTAATGTAACCTTTAACGAAGTTTTATCTGCAGGAATGGATGAGGAAGACGCTAATCCTGGAAAAACCATTGTACCAGTACAAACACCAGTCGTCAGCACAGAGGAAGTGACGGCAGTGAAGGAAAGCACAGAAGGAGTGACAGTAGCGAAGGAAAGCACATAAGAAAGAAAAAGACCATCAAAACGAGTTGTAAAAAATCATCCTTCTGAACAGGTGATAGGAGAATTTGATGAAGGTATGAAAACTCGAAATAAGCCCAAAGTTGATTACCAAGAAATGGTCAGGTATGTTTGCTATACTTCTACTATAGAACCAAAAAACATCAAAGAAGCAATTCTTGATGAGTATTGGGTACAAGCTATGCAAGAGGAACTTGAGCAGTTCACTCGACATGAAGTGTGGGAACTTGTTCCACGACCCGACAGGTAAACGTTATAGGTACAAAATGGGTGTTCAAAAACAAAACGGACGAACTTGGTAATATAACTCGCAACAAAGCCCGTCTTGTTGCTCAAGGATACACCCAAATTGAAGGAGTAGATTTCGATGAAACATTCGCTCCGGTAGCACGTCTTGAGTCAATACGTCTTTTACTCTCAGTTGCTTGTGCTTTAAAGTTTAAACTCTTTCAAATGGATGTAAAAAGTGCGTTTTTAAATGGTCTCTTAAATGAAGAAGTGTATGTCGAACAACCAAAAGGTTTTCAAGATCCACTCAAACCTCAACATGTCTATAAACTTAAAAAGGCCCTATACGGTCTCAAACAAGCCCCTCGGGCTTGGTATGAGCGACTTACGACCTTTCTAGTTGAGAAAGGATATAGAAGAGGTGGGGTAGATAAAACACTATTTGTCAAAAATTTTAAAAACGAAATCCTTTTGGCTCAAATCTATGTGGACGATATTGTCTTTGGGTCTACTTCTGACCACAAGAAAGATGAGTTTATCTCTCAAATGTCAAACGAATTTGAAATGAGTATGGTTGGAGAGCTAACATACTTTCTTGGCTTGCAGGTAAAGAAGATGAAGGATGGAATTTTCATCACACAAAGCAAGTATGCCAAGAATATGGTAAGCAAATTTGGGTTAGATAATGCAAAGCCTCTAAAAACTCCGATGAGTCCTACTGAAAAGCTGGGACGCGACTGTGAGGGCACAGACGTGGATCCCACATTATACAGGAGTATGATTGGAAGTTTGCTTTATCTTACTGCCAGTAGACCTGATATTTGTTTCAGTGTAGAAGTATGTGCTAGGTACCAATCAAATCCTAAAGAAAGTCACTTAAGTGCAGTCAAACGCATCATACGATACGTGAGTGGAACTCTTGAACTAGGGATATGGTACTCCAAAGATACTAATACTTGTCTTGTAGGATACAGTGATGCTGACTGGGCAGGAGATGTGGATGACAGAAAAAGTACTACTGGAGGCTGTTTCTACATGGGAAACAACCTAGTATCTTGGTACAGTAAGAAACAAAACTGCATCTCTTTATCAACAGCTGAATCTGAGTATATAGCTGCAGGTAGTTGTTGCACTCAACTTCTTTGGATGCAACATATGTTAAATGACTATGGCTTTCATGAAAAACTCCTTCATATATTCTGTGATAATGAAAGTGCCATAAATATCTCAAAAAACCCTGTCCAGCATTCTAGAACCAAACACATAGATCTTCGACACCATTTCATCAGGCAATTAGTTGAGCAGAAACGTGTGACTATAGATTATGTGTCCACAGACAATCAATTAGCTGATATTTTTACAAAGCCCCTCGATTTCCTTAGGTTTGATTCCTTGCGTAAAGCGCTTGGAATTTGCCATGTGCAAAACTGAATTTTTTATGATAAGTACAATTAATGTTTGTGTCCGGATTGCACTTGAATATTTTTTAATCGGACATTATATGTGTCACCTACAAATGTGATATCATTGTTTTTGGACTAGGAATGATTGGAGGTTCATCTTGACTAATTGTTTGTGTGTTAGTTTTTGTGAATTAATTTTAGTTTCCGCAGATAACCATGATAGAAGTGTGCTGCCCCCTCTATCGGGAGTGATCAATGACTATGACCTCATTCATCTCAAAGATCATACCTCTATTGGGAGAATTATGCTACCGCATATGCATCTCTGACTTCTATTTAAAAGTTATGTGGATTCTTAAGGAGGTTGCCCACCTAATGTTTGCTTGAACATCATATCAACAAAAAAAAAAAGGAGGAGAAGAAAAATAGTTCGAATTCCTAAAAAAAAAAAAAAAGAGAGAGAGAGAGAGAAGAAAAATAGTCCGAATTCGAAAAAAAAAGGGGAGAAGAAAAGTTGGGATGATATTCAAGCATATATTAGGAAATTCTCCTTGAAGTCCACGATCGAATTGCTGTGCTAATCGCATACGCATTCATAACCCTTAAAAATTACTTAAATTATGATTTCTTGAGTATGGTTATGGGGTTATAGTTATATCGTGCATCCAAGAGTTTGCTTGGTGGCCTTCTATTGTGATTCTCTTTGAGATTATCTAATTAATTCTTGAAAACCAAGCCCTCAACTTTTAATCTTGTGATCTTCTTGATTTTCTTTTTCTTAAAAGTTTTTTTTCTTTTAAAATTTTTTTTATGGGCTTTGTGAATTTTTTGGCTGCTAGTTGTCTCTGGCCACGTGGCTATAGCCATGTCATCTACCTTCTTTATTTTTTTGATGTTTCGTGTGGAGAATATCTTGCTTGTTATTGATGGCGGATTTTGTGGGATCTTTTTCCGATTTGAAAATATCCAGTATCCGAAGAGTCCTCTCTTTTTCTGCCTATTTTCTCGGTCCCTATGCTTTAAATATCCGCCTCTTTTAGGGTTTGCTTCTCACACTTTGTTCTTTTTCTTCTTCTCTTCCGCCGTTCCTTTTCTATTTTCTTGTTTTTCTCTGTGTTCTCTATTCACCATGGGCAAGAATCGATCTGCTGAGGGCTCCAAGAAACGACGCCACACTCCATCTGCCTCGCCTGCTGAGAAGAAGTCCAGAAAATCCTCGAAGAAAGTTCGCCCTACTGTTGTGGAAGTCTCTCCTGTTCCCGTCACCACAGATCTGGACCCCGTCTCTACTCCCGTAGCTTCACCATCACCAAGTCTCAAGACAAGTGATGTGCCTGACCCTGTCGACACCGGCGTGGCTGATCATGACGGTGATAGCCTCTCTGCAACCCCACAAGAAGATCTGCCCTCAGATCCAGAGGTTGCCCCCCGCAATGTTGTGTTTCCTGCTCAACTCCGCCGCTCTAATCGAAAACACGAAGGCCCATCTGTCTCCACTCCTCTCTCCGAGTCTGAAGATCATCAATCCTCTTCTTCTGAGCCTACTCCTGAGGATGACCCTTTGCGTTCTGAATCCTCTGATTCATCTGTGGGCTCTCAACTCTCTGCTGGTAATTGTTTCTCATCCCTCTTTTATTCCGCTCTTGCTAAAGAAAATTGGGATAGTATGAGTAAGCGTGCGTGCTCTCCTGAGCGTGTGTTGTCTAGGGCTGTGTTACCTTTGTCTGGGATTTTCCGTCTTCTTAAATCTCAAGGGTTGCTGGGCACTATTGTGAGTGCACAACCTTTCGAAAGGTCTGTCATTGTTGAGTTTTATGCCAATCTTTCTGATCGGTTTTCTGTTGAGGGGTCTCGTGGGTATGGGAAAGTGTATGTGAGGGGTTCCTTCTATTCTGTGACTCCTGCCTTGATTAATGAGTTTTATAAATGCCCAAACGAGGTTTCTTCCAAACCCTCTGTTTCAAAAGATACTCTGGCCTCTGTTCTCACTGCCAAAGTTTTGAAAAAATGGCCTGGTCCAAAGTCTGCTTTTCATGTTTCTAAGCTGACTCAGCTGTACTCTGTCCTGTTTAAAATAGGCATTTCCAACTGGTTTCCCACTACTCACAATGCTACTCTCAATCCCACCCAAGCTGAGTTTTTATGGTGCATCACTCATGATCTCAAAATCAATATTGGTGAATTGATTTTCACTCAGATTGGTGCGTTAGCCAATTCCCGCACCGAGCGTGAGCATCTGCCGTTTCCTTCTCTGATCTATCAGCTTCTGATCAAACAAGGCCTGCCCACTCGTGATGCTACTCTGTTGGATCCTCCTGGCCGTCCAATCACTATCCACAGTAAGGTCCTCTCTGGACATTTTGCTGATCTACCTCCTGTCGATCCTTCTGTTGTTCAGACGGTCCCTCGTGAGAAGAAGGCTCCAATTGTCTCTGCCTCTATTCCGCCGCCAGTTGATGTGGTCACCAAGGATGAGCTCACTCGTTTTCAGGAGACTATCCAGGCTCAGCTTGCTCAAGGGTTTGCGTCTATTCAGGATCAGCTGCTTAGGACTTTTGCACATTCTGGTCAGAAAGGGGGAGTAGCAACAACTCCAACTCGTGCGGTTTCAACCAAGACCAAGGACAAAGGCAAAAAGCAGGCATCCCTCCTCACTCCTCCACAGCCCAGCTCTCGTGATGATGATGATTTGTTCTCTGGCTTTAGTTACTAAGGCAGAGATTTATGTTTTTGCTCTTTTATGTCTTTTATCTTAAAACTATCTCAGCTATTACTTTTGGTTTGTAATAGCTAGTATTGTTTTTTTTTTCTGCATCTTAGACTCTATTTGTTATCTTTTTATCTGCATTGATAACTATTTTTGAGTTAATTTTGGAGTGATACTATATATCTCTCTTATTTGTCTCACTGCAGGAAATACTTATGTAGCACTGCTATTGTGCTAACAGTATGTGATGTTATGTGCTAACAGTATGTGATGCAGGGGGAGTTTTTTTTTCTCTTTCCGTCTTATCTGCAGGGGGAGTTCTTGTTAAACATGGGTTCTGACCAAATCTATGCCAAAGGGGGAGAATGTTGGCGCCAGATTTCCACCAAGGAAGAAATCCGCCTCACTTGGGAAGTAAAGATTGGCTAAAGATTTGTTCCCATGTTTATTTTGGAAATTTAGAGTCCTACCTTTGTAATACTTTAGGACTTAGATTTATTTCCTTGTACTTTACTCTTGTTAGGAATCTTTTATAGTTATCTAGATTAGAACTAGATATTGACTAGGATTTTGTTTCCTAGTTATTCGGTTACTTTGGAAGACAGGTCTTTGGAGGCCGATCTCACGCCTATATAAGGCTCCTCACTTCACAAAGACCGTGACACTTTTTGTTGGGAGAATAATCACTCCGTAGCTTTGAAGAATCGCTGAAACGTTCTGCTGAACAGAACTGTGCCATCGTTGGATGTGTCAACATATACAGATTGGCTGTATAGATCTCTTGAGAGATCAACCGCGTCACTGAAGGGAGTTCAGGCCAGAAAGGAGTTCTAGACACGCGGTGTGGAGCTGCTGTTGGAAGAAACACGAAGTTCAAGTTGTGTGCAAGAACGGCGTATTACATAAAGAGGGAGTCTTTAGTGTTTTTATTAAGTCCTATTAATGTACACTATAAATCTGAACTAGTGAAATCGTGTTTGCAGGTCCACGTGGATGTAGGGCACAATTGTGTCTGAACCACATTAATTCTTGTGTTCTGTTTATTTACTTTAAGTAGAGTATAACTGTGCCAACACAAGATTTACAGTTGTAACTGAATATTGTTTCCACAACTTAACTGTTACAACTTAGATCAATTGATTTCTATAGGCATATAAATCAACAAATATTATAACGTTTAACTTATTGTCAATTACATACTTGGATCTATAAAATATATATAATTTACAAGCTTTAATCGGAATTATTATTCCACAAATTATATTCGGGTAGTATAGAATCAGCATCTACAAAAAATATTAAAAGACCACTATAAGTGAAAAAAAGACATAAGATTTAAGAACTTTTTTAAGCGCAAAAAATTCCGAATTTTTATTTAAAACGGGTTTTGGATTATTTTGGGCAGGTACGCATTTTCATTCTTTCATTATTATCAGAAACGTCCCCAAATTTTTAAATATTTATGAAAGTATCCCCAAAACGTTTCTGAACGTGGAAAAGCGTGTGTATAGAAGTATTCGTGCATCATTTATAGATGAATGATAATTCTTTAATTTGTTTAATCGTACCAAAAGGCGAAATGTCTTGCCCCTAGGGCCCCCATCCTTTAGCCCGTTTGGTGCCCACAAGGAACAAATCCTCATTTGAATTGAAATTCCCACACTGCGGCTGCCATGATTCAATTCCAGGACCTTGTACAACTTACACTAGTAGAAAAATGGTTTTTTACTACGATCATTAACTGTAGCAAAATGCATCAAATTTGTATTAAGGCTTTTGCTACACAATTGCTACGAATTTGTCCCGTAGCATATACGAGCGTGACAAAATCTTTACTACGGTAATTGGCCGTACCAAATATTTTTTTGCTACGGTAAATCCTAGTATTTACTACGATTTCAAAATTGTTCCATAGTAAAAGTACCTTTTATTACGGATCGGGTTGTTACAATAGCAAAAAAATTTCGTAGTAATAAGCAAATTTTCTACTAATGTTACCACCCCGGAACCAGTTGAGCTACACTCATGCGGACTTAATTTGTTCAATTAATTATAAGAAAACAGCAACACAAGTTATTACTACGTTAACAAAACTAAGAAATTAGATTCACACCGTGGCATTAATTTCAACAAGGTAAAAAAAATGTACTATGCATAAAAAAAGTTAATAATTTATATATATTATTTTATAAATTTAACGAATTATTAAATTACTTGATGGAAATATCTCTGTTAGTTATAAAAACAATATATATATATATATATATATATATATATATATATATATATATATATATATATATATATATATATATATATATATAAATTTTCCTCCGGAAAATAATACATTTTTCGTCCCTCAAGTTTGTACAAATTTCACATTTAGTCCCCATGTTCACAAAAAATGCATTTGGTCCCTTATGTTTTAAAAATTCAACACTTTTAGTCATTCGTCAATTTTCCGTTATTACTAACGGAATCAAGTGTGTGCCCACCACTGCGAGTTAACGGTAAAATGACGGAAATGACCAAAAGTGTTAAATTAGTGAAACATGAGGGACCAAATGTACATTTTTCTGAACATGGGAGGCCAAATGTAAAATTGGTGCAAACTTGAGGGGTGAAAAGTGTAATTTTCCCATTTTCCTCCACATTTCCCTCAGAAGTCATAAAAACAAAGCAGGTAGACAACTAACCATTCTCCACATTTTCCTCCAAACTTCTCATTCTCATTATCCCTTTATTTCCACAGATATTGCAATAAAATCCATGTCTTCACCAGATTCGCATATTTATTTATAACTTTCGTTTTTGTTGAATGTTCATACTTCAATCCTACATTCAAGGATGCCACCATAAATTCGTATAAATTACGATAACAAACCAGAAAAAAAAAAAGGGACACAATATTCATTCCATATTTAATTATCTTGTCATTAATTAACAATAATGGACACCATTAGCTATAGTTTAGTTTTCTTGATTTTAGTTGTGGCTTTCACCACCGAGGCAAGTTACCACGCTAAAGACGATGTCTTCTGGCAGAAGCGCGCGGAAGAAGCCAAGATAGCCGCTCGCCGGGCCTACCATCCAGATCCTTTGTCCGTCTCAAATAACCTAAACCACCATGTTCATAAGTAAGTTACTAATTCTACATTATATATATATATATATATATACACTCCCTCCATTCTATATTATCTGATATCGAGATTTTTTTTTTTTTTTTTCATATTATCTGTCGTTTTAGTTTTTCAATAATGCATTAAATGCATTTTTTTCTCCTATTTTACTCTTGTTAATACAATTGTATTAAGCATTGACACTCTCTTATCAGGTCATTAAATAGTAAATGATATTTTAGTTTTTCTAATTTTTTATGTCTCTTTCCTAAAATTCAACCATATTCAATAACTTTTTTTAATATGTATTGTGTAAAACCTTAAAACAACATTTAGTATGGGACGGAGGGAGTATATTCTTTTTCTTTTTTTAATAATTCCCTCGATTATTTCGAGCATTATCGTGGTTCTTTCGACTAACAACGTTACAATTTTATGATGCATATGAAGGTCAACGGAAGGTAGCAATAGTACAAGAAGAGGCCTTGCCAGGCGCGGTGGTAGTAAATGCCAAGCCACGAACCCTATCGACCAGTGTTGGAGGTGCCAAAGAAATTGGGAAAGAAATCGCCGGAAGCTCGTGGATTGTGCCCTAGGGTTTGGTCGCCACGTCACCGGAGGCAAGGCCGGTAGGACCTACGTGGTGACCAACTCTGCAGACGACGATTTGGTCAACCCTAAAAAGGGAACCCTAAGGTACGGTGTGATTCAGAAAGAGCCGCTCTGGATCATATTCGCGCGCAGTATGGTCATTAGGCTCTCGCAGGAACTTATAATGACGAGCA
Source organism: Erythranthe guttata (assembly GCF_056151865.1). Lineage (NCBI taxonomy): Eukaryota > Viridiplantae > Streptophyta > Magnoliopsida > Lamiales > Phrymaceae > Erythranthe > Erythranthe guttata. Next base: position 15,540,806 of record NC_142536.1, on the reverse strand, counting down.
ATAAGACGATTGACGGGCGGGGGGCGCAGATCCATATAGCGAACGGTGCGGGCTTAACCATACAATACGTAAGCAATGTGGTCATACATAATATCCGAATACACGACATTAAGGCGGGCAATGGGGGGCTAATTAGGGATTCGGTTAACCATTATGGTTACCGTAGTAGAAGTGACGGCGATGCAATTTCTATGTTTGGAGCTACGAATGTTTGGATTGATCACGTTTCTTTGTCTAAGTGTGTCGATGGCCTTATTGATGCAATTGAAGGTTCCACGGCAATCACCATCTCCAATTCCCATTTTACGCACCACAACGACGTAATTCTCATCCACACGAAACTTCAATACAATTTTAGATTGCATATATATATTTATTTAACTTTCGCCCGAAGTAAGGGTGAAACTAGATTATACTTATTTGAATTCCATCGATTCTGATCTAAAAACAATATTCAATTTTAGAAAGAAAAATAAATCATTCCATGATTCGAAAATCCTATTTCTTTCCAAAAAGAGAAATTACGATCTGATCCGTCCAATTTTCACCCTCTAGATGGAAAATGCAGGTGATGTTGTTCGGAGCAAGCGACAGCTATTCAGGCGACCAAGTGATGCAAATAACGGTAGCATTCAATCACTTTGGGAAAGGATTAATTCAAAGAATGCCTAGGGTTCGATGGGGTTTCGTCCACATAGTTAACAATGACTACACTCGTTGGGAAATGTACGCCATTGGAGGTAGCCAACACCCCACCATACTCAGCCAGGGCAACAATTTCGTTGCTCCTCAAGATCGTTTTGCCAAAGAGGTACTTCTTTTCGGTTTTTTTTTTTAATATAGATAGCATCAAAGTCTTCGATTTTCCGTATCCAAATATTCAAATTTACTTACAAAAACACACTCATATACATGTCGCAGATACATCGCATTAGGATTTCTTTTAGAAAAATACACTTATATGGTGTTTATATGGAAATTGTTTAAAATTAATTATAGATTTTGTACAATTCAAATATTGGCAATGTGGCACATATAACTAAAAAACGTTAAATTAAAAAAAATATTCAATGATATTAAAATTATTAAATACCCGCGCAAAATTTTAAGAAAATTATTGGGTCCATCATATGACGAGGTCTAAGTGATTGTTTTAACGTACTTATGAAAGAGACGACCGGAGATTATTTTTTTTATTAATTTTCACGGAAAATGTAGGTGACGAAGAGAGACTACGCACCGGAGAGCGTGTGGAAGAATTGGGTATGGAAATCGGAGGGAGATGTAATGAAGAATGGTGCATTTTTCAAACAATCCGGAGATCCGAAACACAAGTTTGCACTGGGCTACGGTACCATCGCTCCTAAACCCGGAGGATACGTGCCCTCCCTCACCAAATTTGCGGGACCTCTAAAATGTATCAAGGGAAGACCTTGTTAGCTATATATATATATATATATATATATATATATATAAACACACAAGTGTAGCTACCAAGTTGATTGAGCTCACAAATATATTATGCAAGCTTAGTCACAAGTTAAAAGTAGAAATTGTGCATAATTTTAGTTTTTTTTTTTTTTTTTTTACTTTCTTTTTTTCGACTTCCCTCTTAACTAGAGTTTCTTTGTTGAGTGTGAGAAGATTAATTTTCTTCTTTTTTTTATTTGTAAATTGTAAGTATATAAGCTTCTCTATACATAATAATATATAGGATACAAAAACATGTGGTATGTATTTTGCAGATGAGCCCCGTGTCAATTTAATGTAAGCACATAACCCGAGTAAAGGTTGTCTATTTTACTAACATAAACCTTGAAATGATGACTATATTGCCCTTATGTTTTTCCTTTAAACTTCACTCATGCCATGTACGTAGGCATCAATCAAACTTCCGTTTTTCTAGTTTCTCTGTCATTACGAAGTTCTTAATACTTTAATCTCCAAAACCGAACGTCCTCTTTCTACTGCATCGGTCGCAGGTCCTTCTAGTTCAATATGACCACTATGGTCTACGTTGGTCCTAATTTTAATCTTGTATTTATTAGTCGAAAATCTGCTTTGAATGAATTTGCCGAGGCGAGTTGTGTCTGTCCTTAAAGACCAAATTTCCCCGCTACATAAAAATGTTGTATTAAGTATACGGTAGATGTTTAACCTCAATCAAACATTACAGGAGATTCGTGTAATGTTATAAAGTTAAAGGGTGCATCTGAAATTACACCTATTTTATGGGGAGTTTAGTGTAATTTACTAGACATGTTTGCCGCCAAGAAAAACAAAGTTACATAGCAAGGGGGGGGGGGGGGGGGGGGGGGGGGTTGGTGTAATTTATAATCCGGCCATTGACTTTTTTTTTTCCTGTAGTAGAGCTCTGCACCAACTAGATTTCGCCGGAACGACGTCGGATCAGAGGTATACTAACTTATACAGTAATGTACGTTCTTTCATATAATTGATCGTTTGTAAGTAGATCTTTGCATTTAATTTAATTTGATAAAAAATCAGCTGGTTTTCCATTACAAGTCAATAAGTATGTCTGGGAAGCTGATAAGGAACTTGCGGAGTTTGAAGAGGGACCCACCTCTAGGTATTATTGCGGCACCTGAAGAAGATAATATTATGCTCTGGAATGCAGTTATAAATGGGTACTTTTCTTCATTTATTTATTTAGCAAACATCAATTAGTAATTATCAAGAATTATTTAGGCCTCGTTTGATTGGATTCATTACTTTGAAGTTTTGAACTTATCTTGATTAAGTGAATCTAGTTTAATTTCCACCACCAATAACTTTTTCAGGCCAACTGTATTGTTGGGATGTAATAATAAGATTATTGCAATATTTAAATTTCTGGAAAATTCCGTTGTTGCAACCAAACTAGGCCTTAGTCTGTAGTTGGATTTACATGTTCCGTTTATTAATGCCGTCTTTTTTTGTGGTTTATTATCTTGTGTCGAATGTAGCCCTGAGGATACACCGTGGAGTGGAGGTCAGTTGTAATTCTTGTATTATATTTGTCGATTTCTTGCATGCTTTAATTTGTTTTAGGTCGCAATATAGTCATTGTTCGAGTGCGACAGGTAAGTTCAAATTGACCCTTGACTTCCCATACGACTATCCGATGAAGCCCCCAAGAGTTCGATTTGTTTCTCAAATGTTCCATCCGAACAGTAAGATCAAATTTCTTGCATATACAATTAGCTTAATTAGTTTAATTATTACGAACTTAGCTTTGAAACTTGATATTCCGATCAGTTTATGAGGATGGAAGAGTGTGCGTGGACTTTCTTGAAGACGAGTGGACTCCTGCATTACTCGTTGAAACTATACTTATATCAATCCAGGTACTGCGTAGATTCTCAATTAAAAGATGATAAAAACTTAGAAGGAATGAAATCCCGTTTGAGAATTTGAAGCACAGATGGTGTAGAAAATGACAATAGTGAACATATTTGATGATGAGTTTATTTCGTTTCATTTGCAGTCGCTGTTGAGCGATGCGAATCCCGATACTCCAGTAAACTGTGACGCTGCTAGAATGTTCGTTGACAATCGGAGAGAATACAATCGCAGAGTCAGGGAGATTGCCGAGCAAAGCCGGATGGCCCAATAAACTATCTAGTCTGATTACTCTTTTTGCCGATTTGTTCTTGTGGTGCGTTTTATTTTAAGTCCCGATTGAAAATGTATGTTTGCGCCGCAATTATATTGTTCAAGACTGTTGGATTTTTTTTATCTTGTACCAGACATGCTATGGAATTGTAACCGAGAAATTGTTGGACATAAAAACAAGGTTTTTGGCGTCAACGCGAAGATATGTAATTTCTAATTTGATTGCTATATTTAAGTGAGATTTTGAATGTGGTAGAATGAAGTGTATAGTCATATTCATCAAAACTCATATTTTGAATCCCTTAAAAGAAACCCAAAAAAAAAGAAAAAAAAAAAAAAGAATTAGCAGTTTAATGTAACAATTGTTCTTGTAGTAGATTACAAATATATGTCAAACATTAATATTCTTGAGGAAATACAGAAAGAGCCAACTTCAATTAAGTCTGGAAGTGGTATAGAGAAACAACACATACACAAACACACACAGCCACTATGCTTGAAGGTTAAGTGCAAATTTCCATATTCGTTCATCCCACGAAGCATTAGACACGAACACCACTCGAGTAATTGTCGAAATTATTTGCTCAATTGACAATCAAAGGATTGAATTTAACCACTTAAACTTTGCCAAGACAGAAAGTGAACTTTTGGGGCATCTCTTGCAATTTGTGGCAGTGTTTAATGCTCGGGCAATCAAGAAATCGGAAGCTCTTCTTTCCCGGCGATCTAGTGCACCAATTCGCTCTCTTCAACCAGAGTTAACTTGAGTTGCATTACATGAACAATATTCGGAAAAAACGAAAAAAAAAAAAAAAAAAAAAAGAATTGAGAATTTTAGTGGTGATGACTGCGAAATATAATTGATGACTTACTTTGGGAATCTTGTTGATAGTCATTTCTTGAGGGTCTTATCATCCCACGAAGAATGGACACGAACATCAATCTTCGTCAATTTCTTTGCCCAATTCACAACCAAAGGAGTACAGTCAACCAGTTGAATCTTTCCAAGATCGAAAGAAAATTGCCGGGGCACGACTTGTAATTTGTAGCAGTGTTGAATGCTCAAGCAATCAAGATAAGGGAAGCTCCTGTTTCCAGCCGTCCAGTGCACCAAGTCACTATCTTCAATCAGAATAAACTCGAGTCTCAAGAATCTATTATCTTCCACATCCCACTTTGGTCCTCGAAAAGCACAGCTTCGTAATTTGAGCACTTCAAGATTAGGCAATAAAGCAATCTTGCTCATTTCTTCCCACGGATATCCTAACCCGCTCAGGCTTAACTTCTTAAGACCCAATGGAAAAACCGAAAGAGGGGGTGGTGGGCAGACAGCAATCCCAGTAGTATTGAATATAGGATTCACAACGACACATTTAAGTGATTCTAGTTTCTCGAGACGTGAAATATGATCGAAGCAGCTCGAGGGTTCTTGATTAGTGGCTGCTTCGGGCGATAATTCAATTTGAATTCCAAGTTTCTTTAGGTTAGGGATGCTTTCAAGAACGCTCCTAGTACAACTGCGAGCACTCATATCTGAAAGCGTTAAGAGATTTGGTAAGTACGATCCTTTAGAAGGATTTGGTAGTTGATTGCTTCCCATGAACTGAACATGCTTCAGTTTCTTCATATCCCATATTTCTATAGGCAGACACAGTGGTTTCTCAACGGAAATGATGGACAAAGGTCGGCTGACAATCAAGCACTCAAGGTTCAAAAGTTTGGATATGGAAGAAGGGAGATTCCGATTATAATTGAGGGAAAGGTACCTTAACTCGACTAGTTTTACGACATCGATTGGAAATAAGTAGAAACGGACTGTAAGAGCGTCGAGTATTCTGAGCAAGTTCGAATGATCCAAACATATCAGTACTGGATATTGATGGTAAGGACCGGTACATAGGAGAGAAGACACATTTGAAGTGGATGCAATTAAGTTATTCAAATCTTCGATGCCAAACAACATGTTGTGGATGCAAAATCGAGTCTGGTTCTCTACATCTTCTGCTACAATATCAGCATAGCGTTTCACGACATGGAAAAACTTGTTCTTTCTAGCTTCTTTGATGCAGAGATGCCAAAATACAGAATGTAGGCGACACGTTTTAATTTTGTTACTTGTGCTCTGCTGGGGAACCATTACAACACTTCTTGAAATAAGGTCTTTCAAACATTCTGCAGCAACATTTTCTGGAGTACTCAATTGATTTTGTTCGAGAAATCCCTCAGAAATCCATAAATTGACAATCTTGGAGTGGGGGATCGATTTCTTCACAGGGAAAACTCCCAAATAGAGAAAGGGTTCTTTCAAATGCTGAGGCAAATAGTCATAATTTGGAAATAATACATCCGACATTTTTTCGTAAGCATCCATAAACACGGAATTTTCTTCCTCGTCAGCTATTTTCTTCCAGCAATCCGGACTCTTCTCGAGTTTCGATAGGAGATCAGCAACAGTGATGATTGTGAGAGGAAGACCTTCACAATTCTCAGCAATCTTTTTTCCAGCCTTCACAAGTTCAGGTGGGCAAGGCATTTCATCGAACACCTTGTGCCGAAGAAGAGACCAACTATCTTCTTCATTGAGGAGGCCCATCTGATCGATGAACTCTATAGCTCTGAGGAAACACAGCTACTTGTTCAAGAGTGGTCGTCACCTGTTGAGGTGCAAACAATGTCCCACATCGGTTAAATATGGGAAAGATCTATCCTTTATAAGGAGGGGATAGTAACTCCATTGGTATGAGGCCTTTTGGGGAAACCCAAGAGCAAAACCAGTTGGGCCCGGCCCAATCTGGACAATATCATACCAATGTGGAGTTCGTGCTATCCCGACGGGGGCCCAACAGTGGTATCAGAGCCATGGCCCAGACTTAACCATGTGGTGGAAATTGCCGGAATCTGTGTGAAATTCCTGAATCCTCGGTGCCGAACAAATATGGTGAGCTCCCGGTGCGCAAATGGAGGTGGCTCGACGAGCTCCAGGTGGGAGGCTCGGTGTTCCTTTGTTCGAGGCTCGGTGCGCTCTGTAACAAAGATGGTGTGAGCCCCAGGCGCAAATTGAGGGGAGGCTCGGTGGTCCTTTGTGGTCCGACCTATGTGGTACTTTGTTCGAGGGGAGGATTGTTGAGGTGCAAACAATGTCCCACATCGGTTAAATATGGGAAAGATCTATCCTTTATAAGGAGGGGATAGTAACTCCATTGGTATGAGGCCTTTTGGGGAAACCCAAGAGCAAAACCAGTTGGGCCCGGCCCAATCTGGACAATATCATACCAATGTGGAGTTCGTGCTATCCCGACGGGTCTTGTAGAGAAATAAGATAAAATAATACACTTTTTGATTACTGCAATTTTCTCTCTATTCCACATTACATTGGCCTCATGCCTATTTATACATAATAAAGGCGGTGGTTTGGGAGCAGTAATTAAATCCACCAACCTAATTAATGTTATAATTAAAATTAGTTAGCATAATGAACCTTCTAGTGCAAAGACTTCTGGAGAGTTTTCTAGAATAATGGAGTTCTTGCTAATCTTAACACTCCCCCTCAAGAACTGCTCTCTTTTAATGTGGAACTTCGGTTGATTCCTAACTTTTTCCGAAAATCTTCGAACTTGAAGCCATTGACTCCTTTTGTGAATATATCTGCAAGCTGCTCTCCTGTTCTTATGTGTTTGATTTCAATTTCTCCTCGTAGTACCTTCTCACGTAGGAAGTGATAGTGTACTTCAATGTGTTTCGTCCTTGCATGAAACACGGGATTCTCCGCAAGACGAATTGCTGACACATTGTCACAGTATATTTTTGTAGAGGTATTATCAGATTGCCCAAGATCTTTCAAAAGTTGATGCAACCATGTGCATTCTTGAGCTGCCGTAGCTGCCGCACGATACTCTGCCTCGGTGCTTGATAATGAAACTGTGGGTTGTCGTTTGCTGCACCATGAGATTGGTCCAGATCCAATATTAAAGACATAACCTGATGTCGATCGCCGTGTGTCGTGGTCACTAGCATAGTCAGAGTCACAATATCCAATAATCTCACATTTTTCACATTTCTTGTACAATATCCCGTAGTCAATCGTGCTTTTCACGTACCGCAATATTCTCCTTACAGCTTCCAAGTGCGGTTTTTTTGGGGTCTGCATAAATCGACTCACTATGCCTACTGCATATGATAAATCTGGTCGGGTTATAGTGAGATAGATGAGGCTGCCGACTATTTGTCTGTACATTGTAGCGTCTCCTAATTCTTTTCCTTCGGTAGAGCATAATCGCACATTTACTTCGATAGGAGTAGAGACAGGTTTGCACTCCGTCATCCCGTACTTTTCAAGTAATTCCTTTGCATACTTGTGCTGACATAAGAATATTCCTTCGCCGACTCTTTCTACTTCAAGACCGAGAAAGTGATTTAATTCTCCGAGTGCTTTCATGTGAAAACGTACTGATAAGTTGGCTTGAACTTGATGTATTTCCTTCTCGTCGTCTCCGGTTATGATTAGATCATCCACGTACACTAGCACGATTGCCTTCTTTCCATTCCGAGTTCTCACAAATAAACTTGAATCAGCTGGTGCCATGGTGTAGTTGCTCTGGATAAGGAACTCCGCAATTTTTCCATACCATGCTCGTGGTGCCTGTTTTAAACCGTAAAGTGCCTTCTTTAATTTGCACACATAATCTGGATCAGTTTTGCTCTCGAAGCCTTGAGGTTGTTCCATGTATATTTCTCGATCTAGTTCTCCATGCAAGAATGCATTTTTCACGTCCATCTGGCACAACTTCCATTGTTTGCTTGCTGCGAGGGCTAGCAAAACGCGCACTGTAGTCATCTTTGCGACTGGGCTGAATGTTTCTTCATAATCGATGCCATACTTTTGCGAAAAACCTCGAGCCACCAACCTTGCTTTACATCGTTCGATTGAGCCATCTGGCTTACTCTTTACTTTGTAGACCCATTTGCATGATATGGGCATTACGTCTTTTGGTTTAGGTACCAAATCCCATGTTTCATTTTGCTCCAAGGCATCCATTTCTTCTTTCATGGCTCTCTTCCACTCGTCACTTGAAGCTGCTTCCTCGTACGACATAGGCTCTTTTATCATGTGCTCCTCTACCATTGCTGCATTGGCATATTTTGGATTTGGTTTCCGTTGCCTAGTAGACCTTCTAAGTTGTACCTCATTTTCACGTGGTTCTTCTCGTGTCTCCTCAAATTGACTCATTTGTTCTTCTTCGTGAGTTTGGTGTACTCCAGTTTTCCATGGTGACTTGTCTTTTTCCGGTTGCATGGCATCTACATCTGCCTCGGCTGGCGAATGCTCAGTACCTTCATTTCCTTCAGTATTCCTTTTCAATTCTTCCTCAATTTCTTTTGAATCCGGTAATGTTATTGCTTGGGGCGACCACCATGACGATAACTCATCGAACACCACATTTCGAGAAGTATAGCATCTTCCTGTACTTGGGTCGCAACATTTCCACCCTTTTCTTTCATTATCATATCCCACAAATATGCACCGTATTGCTTTCTTATCAAATTTATTGCGTAGATTGTCTGGAACAAAAACATAACATACGCACCCAAATACGCGAAAATGACTTACCGTGGGCTTAGTCTTCCATAACTTTTCGTACGGCGAGACAAACCCAAGTGTTGCTTGAGGCAGCCTGTTAATCACGTGGGCAGCAGTCTTCATACATTCTGCCCAGAATCGTGGTGGCACATTCTTCGCATGTAACATGCTCCTACATGTCTCAGCAAGGTGTCTATTTTTCCGCTCTGCCACACCATTTTGTTGTGGAGTACTCGGACAAGTCAGTTGTCTACGTATCTTACACTCCTTGAGATAGTTTATGAATTCCAAAGATGTGTACTCGCCTCCGTTATCGGTCCGTAGACATTTTATTTTATAACCAAATTCATTTTCCACATCTTCTTTAAATTTCTTAAACTTGACTAGTGCCTCAGATTTTTCTTTCATGAAGTGTACCCACACGTACCTGGAAAAGTCGTCAATAAATGTGACCATGTACCGAGAGCCACTTATAGATGATTGTTTCACCGGACCGAATACATCTGAGTGGATTAGCTCGAGAGGATCCTTTGCTCTGAATTTTGACTCCTTGTAAGGTAGCTGGTGTGCTTTCCCATATTGGCAGCCTGCACAAACTGTACTCTCTCGAACATCTAATTGAGGAAGCCCCTTTAGCAAAGATTTCGTCATCATGACCTTCAACTTGAGATAGTTAACATGCCCTAATCGCGCGTGCCATAGATCCGCTGTTTCATGGCTTCGAGCTTTATCAACATAGGCTTCTTGAGCTGACATCACATAGACGGATTCTACTTTTCGTCCTTCCATAAGAGGTGTACCAGTTACCTTGATCTTTGAATATAACTTCACGTCATTGGGCCCAAATAATACATAATTTCCCGACGCCGTTAGTTGTGACACTGAGAGTAAATTCTTTGTCATACCTGGTACATGATATACATTTTGCAAGTGTACTTGGCCCGGGCTGTGGTGAGGTGTAACCACTGTTCTACCAACATGGGTAATTGGTAGCTTGGAATTATCAGCCGTGACTACGACTCTTCCTCCTTCATATTTAGACATGCTCAGTAGTTTTTTTCTATCTCCAGTCATGTGATTCGAACATCCGGAATCTACAATCCAATCATCATCATAATTGACCTTTTTCGGGATTTCCGTGACGAGTGCAGGTTCTTCTTCTATGCAGGAAAGTGCCATTGTCTCAACTGGTTCTACGTATAATGCTTCGACGGCAAACGATGCTTGAAAATCCCATTCTTCTTCGCTCTCATTTTGAGGGCATAAAGAGGTCGCTATATTTCCTTCCTCCCGTTTATATCGGCAATCTCGTGCATAGTGATTATTCCTCCCACAGTTGTAACATTGATTATTTTTGCGACGTAATATCTTTTCTTTTGATTCAGTTTGGCCCTGTAGTCCTCCCCCTTGTTGTGGACTTCTTTCTTGTGGTCTTCTATCCCACTTTCCCAGGTTTTCATTAGATCCATCGTTGTTATATCTAGCACTTCGTTGCTCTTTTTGGCTATATCTTCTTCCACTGAAGAGAGCCTTCTCTTCGTCATTGATCGAGGTTTTAGACATTTGTTTATCTAAGGCCTCTTGATTCGCCAATATATTCTCCAACTCATTTAATGTTGGTTCTTGAGCCCATCCGCGAGTTGCCGTAACCAAACCAAGGAATTCGGGCCGTAAACCATGAATAATAATTCTTCTTATCCTCGTCTCAGTAATTGAATTTTGAGGATCTAGCTTCGAAATTTCTGAGCATAAAGATTTTACTTTGGTAAAGTACTCACTTACCGACGAGTCACGTTGCGAGATCGACAACAACTCGTTCTCGAGCTGCTGTAGCTTGGCGTCATTTGTTCGAGCAAATATACCAGAGAGAGTATCCCATGCTTCCTTTGGTGTTTTAGCATCTTTGATGCGGTGCAGTAAGTCATCCTCCACGGCAACTGAGAGAGCATACATTGTTTTTCCGGCTCGAACCTTCCATTTCTTTAGTTCTTCTTCTTCGGTTGGTGGTTGAGTCTCGCCTCCTCCAACAATACTCCAGAGATCTTGTCCAAGCAAGTAAAATTGCATACGGATGCTCCATGTATTGTAATTGTTGTTATTCAATTTTTCGATTCCATTTACCGACGTCGCCATATCTGTCATTGTAACTTGGTGAATCCTAACCAAGTAAGCTCGATCCCTGATCGATTAGCTTCACAGTCCCTGACTGCTTTTTGACGGCACTTGGACGTGGCAAAGTATTTTAAGCAGCACCTCGAAGACGATCCCAGAAAGCCTGCTCTTGATACCACTTGTAGAGAAATAAGATAAAATAATACACTTTTTGATTACTGCAATTTTCTCTCTATTCCACATTACATTGGCCTCATGCCTATTTATACATAATAAAGGCGGTGGTTTGGGAGCAGTAATTAAATCCACCAACCTAATTAATGTTATAATTAAAATTAGTTAGCATAATGAACCTTCTAGTGCAAAGACTTCTGGAGAGTTTTCTAGAATAATGGAGTTCTTGCTAATCTTAACAGTCACCAAAACTGCACTTCCATTCTTGATCTTATCTCCGGAAAACCTTAGCAAATAATCAAACACCTTTGTGTCCCAAACACCATCCAACACAACGAGGCATCTCTTCGAACTCAATAACTTGAATAGATGCATACTTAGGTAACCAGGCATTTTGTCAAAATCAGGATCTAATTGAGCTACGATGTCGTGCATGATGTTTTCAGGTCGGTAATTCGGTCCTAAATCGATCCATGCACGACGGTCAAACCGATTCGTAATTAATGGATGTTCGAAGATTTGTTTAGCGAGAGTGGTCTTACCGATGCCTGTCATGCCGAAGATCGAGACGAAGAGGAGAGATAGCTTCCAATCTTTCAACATGGCGGTGATTTTGTTGACTTGGTCCGATAATCCGACCAGCATTGACTTGTTTTCGTCGGAACTGATCGCCGGCGTAGCATGATCTTCGCCGGAGTGATCCGTCATGATCCAAGGCGACTCAGGTGGCGGCAATGGCGGCGGCAGTGGATTGACCGGAGAATTGGATTGGAATGCAAGATTGCGTATTTGGGAATTGAAATTTGGGAATTAAAATGGAAGTTATGGACTTATGTCAACCCATGTGTTTTTCAAGTGGTGCATTTTTCAAACACTTTGGAGATCCAAAACACAAGTTTTTATATTATACACGTTGAGCTCACAAATATATTATACAAAGGAGTAGAAACTGTGCATAGTTTTTGTGTGTGTGTGCGCGCGCGCGTGTCAGTTTTTTTTTTTTTTTTTTTTTACGCTTCCCTCTTAACTGAAGTTTCTTGATTGAGTCACCAGTGTGAGAAGATTCAGTTTAGGGAAAATTTCACTTTGCACTCCTGAATTATGAGGTGTGTCACAAATACACCCCTCAATTACGAAATGTACCAAATACTCCTCGTGTTTGTATTCTATTTAAATATGTTGACCTCACCTATTGACTTCTTATTGCTTTTTTTTTTTTTTGACATTTTTACTCTTATTGTATGAGGGTTCAAAGCTTATATGTGCCTTATTTTTTTACCTTTATTTTTCCTCATTTTTCATTTGAAATTAGTTCATTTTTGCTCCTTTTTTTTTTTAACTTCACTATAATGTCTAACTCCAGTTGTTATCATGAGCTCAATTTTATATCGCAATCCTAATCAAACCACATTTACAACTGGATACCTAATTTCTTTAATTAAACCAAGTATCTCAAAATAGGAGATTAAATGAAGAAAGCTTCTCACTCAATGTAAGTCAAACCCCAAATATATTCAAACTGCGTAAAGATCTCCTTTATAGGTTTTAATTACAAAAAATGACCTGTCATTATAAACTACAAAAAAATATGCTCAACTTAATAAAATATTAACATAAGCTAAACAATTGCTTACATAGTTATTGTTTGCAAGATGAGTTATATTGGAAAAAATTGAACGAGAATGGTGACTTTAATTTGTATTTTTCATTTTGGCTGAACTATGTCTAAGTACTAAAATTCACATAGATTTTCCGTAGACTAAAGGTGGGGTAAGATTGTAATTGCTCAATAAATCATTACAAAACCAATGTATTTACATTTTTGCAAGTTTGACCAAAAAATATTGAGGGTATTTGGTACGTTTGGTAATTGAGGGGTGTGTATGCGACACATCCCATAATTCAGGGGTGCAAAGTGAACTTTGCCCTTCATTTTTCTGTAAATTGTAAGTAGAACCCACACTATGCATAGCAATGTATAGGGTAAATAACAGAAAAAATACACTTTTCATCCCTCAAATTTACCTCGATTTCACATTTTGGTCCCCAATATTTAAAAAAAATAGATTTAGTTCTTGTTTCTATAATTTAACATTTTTTGTCATTTCCGACAGTTTCCCGTAACTAACGGAATCAAGTATATGCCCATCAGTTTGTTAACTGACGGACTAATGGCAAATTAACGAAAATGATCGAAAATGTCAAATTGTTGAAACGTGGATGACCATGTGTATTTTTTGTGAAGATGGAGACCAAATGTGAAACTGATGCAACTTAAGGCACAAAAACTATAATTTTCTCGATAAATAACATATAATCCCTTTGTAGTTAGCCTATTTACAGATGACGCTCTTGTCAATTTAATCTAAGCACATAACACCTAGGCAGTATCCAGGGTAGCCATCGTGTATTTTACTAACATAAAGCTTAAAATGACTATATTGCCCTTATATTGAAGAAAAATCGTATTTCTATTTTGCAATCCGAAATTTATTAATAAAGGAAAAACTTTCACAAAAGAATGGAAATATTTGGTAAGGGTAAAAATGTCTTATTAAATTTATGGTAGATGTTTAACATCAATTAAACCTTAAAGGAGATTTTCGTAAGCTCTTAATTCTGAAGGGTGCAGCTCTAATTACACATATTTTATGGGGGGTTTAGTGTAATTTACTAAACATGTTGCCTCCAAGAAAAAAAATTATAACATCGGGGGAGTTTAGTGTAATTTACAATTCGGCCGTTGACCCCTTTTTTTTCTGTAGTAGAGCGCAGCACCCCACAAGACTTTCACCGGAACGGATTCCGATCAGAGGTACAACGTATATAGTCATGTTCTTGAATTTAATTGATAACAAATTTGTTTAATTTGATAAAAATCAACTCGTTTTCCATTACAATAATCCTGAAAGTTAAGGTTGTAAAAACTTAGTGTGTTTCTAGGAATTGAATATGTCTAAGAAGCTGATGAGGAACTTGGAGAGGTTGAAGCGGGACCCACCTCCGGGTATTAGCGCCGCACCGGAAGAAAACAATATTATAAATGGGTAATTTCTTCATTTATCACAAATCAATTAATTAGCAAAGAATTAATTAGGCCTCGTTTGGTTGAGGAGATCAGTCATTATTAACTAAATAATTCGACTTTGTTTGATGTTTGACATGCCCAATAACTTGCTGGGTCGACCCGTAAATATTATATTATCATGACTTATCCTGCTTTATCTTGCATTTTAAGGAGTTCTTTTGTTATCTTTTGGAAAATTCCATTGTGGCAACCAAACGAGGCCTTAGTTTGTAGTTGCACTTATACATGTTGGTTTATTAATGCCGTTTTTTGTGGTTTATTTTCTTGTGTCAAATGTAGCCCTGATGATACACCGTGGAGTGGAGGTCAGTCATTCTTGTATTATATTTGTCTATTTCTTGCATGCTTTAATTTGTTTTAGGTCGGAATATATTCATTGTTCGAGTGTGACAGGTACGTTCAAATTGACCCTTGAGTTCCCACACGACTATCCATTTAAGCCTCCAAGAGTTCGGTTTGTTTCTCGAATGTTCCATCCAAACAGTAAGACGGAACTGCATATAATAAGAAACTCGTATTCTTGTATATATATATTCTAAACTTAGAGTTTGAAATTTGATAATCCGACCAGTTTACGAGGATGGACGTATATGCTCGGACTTGTTTGGAGATCGGTGGTTTATAGGATATTTTGTCGATCAGATACTTGTATGTATCCAGGTAACCTTCTATTTGTGGAACTAAACATACAGTAAGTGATATTGTGAATGAATTCAGTTAGCTAAGGCCTCTGTTTGGATGGTGAGATAAGCCATGATTAATTAAATAATTGTACGGATATATATATATATATATATATATATATATATATATATATATATATATATATATATATATATATATATATATATATATATATATATATTTTTTTTTATTTTTTTTTATTATTATTATTTTTTTTTTTGCAGTCACTGTTGAGCGATGCGAATCCCGATTCTCCGGTAAACTCAGAAGCAGCTCGATTGTTCAGTGAGAATACAACCGTAGAGTCAGGGAAATCGTGGAGCAAAGCCAGGCGGCCGATTAATTACTATCTTGTGCACAAATTGTTGGTGAATGTATGTATGCAAGCTTTTGATTCAAATTTTCAATCCTACTAAAGATGTTTCCACCATCTTCTTCATAATTTTCTAGAATACCTTTTTTTTTTAATAACATTAATTTCATATAACGATAGATTTGAACAAAAAATATATATAATGACTGTTATTATTCCAATTTTAGTTGTTCAAAGTTAATTCTTCTGCCAACTAATCAACTAATTTCAATTGAATAATAAGAGCCTTTATTAGTGTCAAATTGAGTTTACTTGGACAATGATTCTCTTTGTGGTAATTTTGTTACAAATGGCGACATAAAGCCTATTAAGGTCAGCTATTTTTGTTACTAATGTGGTCAAGAATCAATGTTCTTGGCCCACCTTGATTTAATTTTCGAGTTGTATTGATACTTCTTGAAATTGCACGTAGATCGCTACCTTGAAGCTCAAGTTGGTCCTTATCTGCCACCATGGAAACAAACGTTAGGGCGGCGTCAGTTTGGTACCGGCGAAAGCTCTCTTGCGCTTAAGTCAGTTTTTAGACCTCAAAAGAGAGAAACCTTGAGACCTTATGAGAGATGGATTATAATGTGTGTATCTTTATTTAAGATTAAGTAGTATTTATACATTATACTTGAGATTATGTGTAATTAGGACCAAGGTCGTAAAAAGCGGAGATTGGGTCGGAGGCGGTTAGGCACTGACTTACGATTAATCGGTGCGGCGGTGATTAATCGGCGATAAATCGAAATAAAATCGATTTTTAAAATTTAATGTAATATATTTCTAGATATTATTTATAAATACTCAAAACATATATAAAAAGATATTTAAACATAGTTATATCTTCATTATGTATATATCCTAATAGCATAATAAAAAGTTTAATAATAATAAAATCATAATACAATAAAAATTCTTTTAAAATATAAATAAAAAGGTAATTTTTTGAATTTAAATTTATTCTTGAACATTCCAAACATATATCATTAGGTTACGTTCTTTAATAATAACAGTTAATATAAGCAAAAGGGAAAAGTACAGTTTGCACCCTTGAACTATGGGTGTTGTCGTAAACACCCCCTTGAACTGTACAAAACGTACCAAAATGATCTCTCCATTTCAAAACCGTTTGTGTATAATGACGTGGCGGGTTGACTTTCTCCTCTTTTAATTACTTTTGCAGCTGCAATATTTTTTTGACCTTTTTACCCTCAATATACTACATTTACATCTAGGGACCGGAGATTTGGGATCAGAAGAGACGGCGCAGGTGGCAAAAAATTCCGGCCGACGTGCGATGGAACCATCGGAGCTTTGGGTTTATTCCAGGTGGGAAGAAGCGTGCCCCTTCACGTTAACTCAGAGATTCCATTAACACAAACCCTCTAAACTTTACTTTCACAAAAGCCAATTGAAGAAGAGAAGAAGAAAGAATTGACTAGTCCAATTTTTTAAAATTAAATACATTTAAGGGCAATTAAGTAATTGCCCAGAAAAACTAACGGTGTTAGTTTGTCAAATTTTACCCATAAATGATAGGGGCCGTTTTGTCACGTTTTATAATTCAGGGAGGTGTTTGGGACAAACCTCGTAGTTCAAGGGTGCAAATTGTACTTTCCCCTAAGCAAAATAAAGTATAAACTAATTTTTTTTGTTAAAGTCCAACTATTATTATGAATTAAAAAAGGTAAAATAGTAAAAAAAAAAAAAAAAAAAAAAAAACACCGATTTTTATTACCAAAGTTTGAACCACCTTCAAGGTTTGACCGTCTCGGACCACCTCAATCCGCCTCATACCGCCTCAACCCGCCTCACAGACCAAAATCCAATTTTTTAAACCTTTACACCAAAATCGTAAAGGTTTGGGACCACTTCCGCCTCGAAAACCGATTAATCGTTCGATTCGGTCGATTTTTAGAACTCTGGTTAGGACCCATAACTATGTTTAACAGTTGAGCGTAAAAATATAATACGAAAATAAAATTAAAATATGAAAAATTAACCGTTCACGTGCAATTTAAGTGCATATTTCTAAGGGTTATATACAGTTTACACCCCTAATGTATACCCTCTGTAACATTTACTCCCCTAAAGTATCATTTGTAACACTAACCCCTCAAGCTCAATTCAATTTATGTTTTAAATCCTAATACCTTAAAATTTTCTTTTTTATTTAAAATAATAACTAAATGAATAATTTATACAAATAAAAACATTTGTTGAAAAGGATGTGAAATAGTTGTATTTAATTATAATAAATTTTGTCGCGTGGACCTATATTAAAAAATATTTTCACCGAAAAAATAGATATTATTTATAAAAGTAAAATCAAAAGAAAATATTAGGGATAATTACACTTTTGGTCCCTCATGTTTGACCCGATTTCACTTTTGGTCCCCCTTATTTGAAAGTGAACAAAGTTCACCTCGAAGTTTCAATTTTAAACACTTTTAGTCCCCGCCGTTACATACCCGTTAACAAGTAACGGAAAACACTATTTTGGGGTGGAAATTGAAATTTTAAAATCTTTTGGGGCTGAAAATAATTGTAAATTTATAATAGACTACTTATAAATAAACTTTTAATAATATTAAGTACAATGAAATTTATGTAGTTAATTTCTGTTTTTATTATTAAAAAATAATCATAAGTAGTATAACTAGAGGTGAACTTTGTTCACTTTGAAACAAGGGTGACCAAAAATGAAATTGAGCCAAATATGAGGGGCCAAATGTGTAATTACCCCGAAAATATTAAAAAGAAGAGGAGAGAGAGAGAGAGAGAGAGAGAGAGAGAGTACAACTGTACAGCCAGAGAGTTTCATCGAAACTTCAAAATTACGTGTTACTACGAATTCATAGATACTATTGGCAAGAGGGACTTTTCTTAACTCCCCCTTTGATTTTTTATTTTCTTCTCCTTCGCCTGCATCTTACAATCAACTCACTCAGAAGGCCACCCAGAGGTAACTTGCGTAACCATCTATTTATTCATTCCGATGATGTATCTATATATATATATATATATATATGTATATATCGGTTATTTAATTTTCTAGCAAATTGGAAGTATATATCAGAATTTCAAGAAACGATTCAAATTCATGATTTTGTGAACCGGGGGGAAACGCTTGAATTTCTTTCAGCCCTTGGGTTTTTCATATCTGTCAATAATTAATTCAGATTTTCTTCACTGTAATTCGAATGAGTGAGTTTAGCTTATTAGTATATTTTTTTTTGGGAATGAATAATAAGACTAGGTATTGGAATTTATATGAATATTCATATACCGGATGACCTATAATCTTACTTTTTCTAAAAAAAATCTATTTTTGAAAATGTTAATTATATTTAGACTAACTAGTATTTATTCCTGTGCGATGCACGGAGTAGCATTTCAAAATTGAAAAAAAAAGTAATTATTTAAACATATGACAATAACAATTGTAATAGGAGAATTGTGCTCATTTTGTATAGTTCAAGAGCTGGCTCGTGAGTTTTGTTTATTTATTATTATTATTATATAGTACAAATATGAACTATAGTATTAAAAATTCAAAAATTAAATTTCTCTAGTTTTAGGAAAAAAAATTGTATCCATATAGGATACCTTCATTTGCCCTTCCGATCATGGATTAAGGATTTTGCGTTGGTAAATGCTATTAAGAAAAAATAATTAGAAGGAAAAAAATCGTCTCTGAGTAGTGGATCAGGATTCCGTAATCATCTGCTATCCGATTTGCTATGAAAAATATGGAGTCAAAGATTTCATTGCAGAATAATTAGAGAAAAATAGCTGAAAAATAGAAGATTGAGGTTGAAAGGATTTACATGAATTTTGAACTTTTAAGACAATATAATTTAATTTTAAAAAATTAGTAGAGGAAAAAAAGTTAAAAACAATAATTACAAAGATGCCATTAGGGTTTCTTAGATTTTCCTCTCGTTTATTACTTTTATATATAAGGTTGTAAGTTGTAAGTTATTGTGTTTACAGGCATTCAAGATGTCAGCTTATGCTAGGAAGTGGATGATGAAAAACATCGAGAAGTTTCAGCGGGACCCACCTCCAGGTATTAGCGCGGCACCAGAAGAAAGTAATATCATGCTCTTGAATGCGGTTATATCCGGGTACGTTCTTGACTTAGCACACGTAAATTAAGCATGAACCGTTTTAAAACCTCATTCAGTCGACAGGGCCGGTCCGGCGTATTCGGGGGCCCGGGGCGAGAATATTTTTTGTTCCCTTAATAATATGAGGTCTCAGTCCGACTTTTTTTTTTACCTTTTTTTTTTATGAAATAATATAGATAAATATTTATTAATTTAAATTTCATTATCAATAAAATATTGAAAGTATTAATGTATATCTAAATTTTTTTATAAAGCAAATGTTAGAAATGTATGAAATAATTTTTGTTTGAATAAAATAAAAAAAATTAAATTGTATATATTGTAAACTAAGTTTTAAAATTTATAAATAGATAAATATTTTGTTTTTAAAACAATAAAAGAATAAAAAAAAATATACAATAGAAATATATTTTTTTTCACACAAAAAATGTTAGTATATATATATAAAAACACTGAAAATGGGCCCCTAGTAAAACTGGGCCCTGGGCGTGGGCCCTGCTCGCCCCACCCCAGGGCCGGCCCTGTCGGTCGATTAGATATGGTATGATTAATTAAATAGCTGAATATAAAAATTAACTTTTCGGACCGACCGTAAATTTTGCTCTAATTAGTCCTTACCTTAGCTTTTTCGGAATCGTGCATTGGGCGGCTCGTGATGCAACTATATAATTGGGCTATAATAAGATTAATATTGCAATGTTATCATGAATAATTATATCGCAGCAACCAAACGAGGCCTTAGTTTGTAGTTGCGCGTTTATATGTTTGTTTAGTTACGCAAATTTTGTGGTTTATTTTCATGTATGGATCGTAGCCCTGAGGATACACCATGGAGTGGAGGTCAGTCATTCTTTTAATCGAACATACACTCAATTTAACGATCTTCTCTTTCTTTGTATTGTATTCCTTGAACCTATACATTTCAATTTAACAATGATTTCACATTTGGCCCCCTCACAAAAAACATATTTGGTCCTTCATGTTTAAAAAAATCAACACTTTTAGTCCATTCCGTCAATTTCCGTTAGTACTCACGGAATCAAGCGTGTGCCCATCCACTGCCTTAACTGACGGACTAATGGTATATTGACGGAAATGACCAAAAGTGTTAAATTTTTGAAACATGAGGTACCAAATGTGTTTTTTGTTAACATGGGGGACCAAATGTGAAATCAGTGAAAACTTGAGGGATGAAAACTATAATTTCCCCAAATAAAAATTAAAAAAAATTAAAAAAATGAAGAAGTTCAATAGTGAGTAGAAGTGAAGGAGCAAGAAGAATCCCTTCTTCACAATTTATTCACCGTTGATGATTTACTAGGCAACTTACATTCAAGGACATGTTTTTGAGTGCGACAGGTACGTTCAAATTGACCGTTGAGTTTACTGAAGACTTATCATTTAAGCCCCCAAGGGTTCGATTTGTTTCTCGAATGTTCCATCCAAATAGTAAGACACCGAAGAAACTCGAATTTATTTTGTATAATAGCTTAAATGATTACTCTGAGCTCATACTTTGAAATTTGATCTTCCGATCAGTTTACGAGGATGGAAGAGTATGCTTGGACGTTCTTCAAGATCAATGGAATCCTGCATTATCACACATCGGATCTATACTTCTATCTGTCCAGGTACAAATCTATTTGTTCAACTAATCTATTATTGCTTCGGGTTGTTAATAAAATTAATATAATATTTGAAATCCATGCATAATAGACCGGTGTGATGCATAAGCTCGTGTAGATTCGAAATTAAAATATATAAATATTTTTTTTGATTTTTTGCATTTTTGTTTGTACGTACCGACCGCATATTAGCATGCGTATGTAGACCAATTCAAATGGGGGTAAAAATAAGAATTATGAATAACTGTACAATGTAACAAACAACTGATATCTAGAGAAGCCATGAATTTGTTTCGTTTAATTTGCAGTCACTGTTGAGCGATGCGAATCCCGATTCTCCAGTAAATTCCGAAGCTGCTCGATTGTTCAGTGAGAACAAACGAGAATACAACCGTAGAATCAGGGAAATCGTGGAGCAAAGCCAGGTGGCAGAATAATTACTATCTTGTGCACAAATAGTTGGATTGTGTCCCGTAAAAAATGCAATGTTACGCATAGAGATATGGAATTGTAATGAACATATTGTTGGATTACAGGCTATGTAAATTTAACTGCGCGTTTTGTAAAGTGGTTATATCGAGATGATTTGAAAGAATAAAAAATTGCAGTTACATACGCGCCGAAGGGATGTGAATATTCTTGATGAAATTCAAAAGGAGCCATCGTCAATTATTTTGGAAGTGGTATAGAGAAACAACAAATACACAAATACACACAAACAACTCTTACATATACAATTAGAACTTCCTTTTTTATTTGAAGGTTAAGTGCAAATTGCCATATTCATTCGTCCCACGAAACATTAGACACGAACACCGCTCTCGAGTACTTCTCTGAATTATTTGCCCAATTCACAATTTAAATTCTCATGTTGATATTCATTTCTTGAGGGTCTTATCGTCCCACGAAGCATCGACACGAACATCGATCTTTGTCAATTTCTTCGCCCAATTCACAACCAGAGGAGTGCAGTCAACCACTTGAATCTTTCCAAGATCGAACGAAAATTTCCGGGGCATGACTTGTAATTTGTAGCAGTGTTTAATGCTCAGGCATTCAAGAAAAGGGAAGCTCCCGTTTCCAGCTGTCCAGCGCACCAAGTCACTATCTTCAATCAGAATAAACTCGAGCCTCAAGAATCTGTTGTCTTCCACTTCCCACTTTGGGCCTCGAAAAGCATAGCTTCGCAATTTGAGCACTTCAAGATTAGGCAATAGAGCAATCTTGCTCATTTCTTCCCAAGGATATCCTAACCCGCTCAGGCTTAACTTCTTAAGACCCGATGGAAAAACCGAAAGAGGGGGTGGAGGGCAAACAACAATCCCAGTAGTATTGAATATAGGATTCACATTCACACATTTAAGTGATTCTAGTTTCTCGAGATGTGAAATATGTTGGAAGCAGCTCAAAGGTTCTCGACCAGTTGCTTCATCGGGCGATAATTCGATTCGAATTCCTAGTTTTTTTAGGTTAGGGATGCTTCTGAAAACTCCCGTGTTACAACTGCGAGCGCTTATGTCTGAAAGTGTTACGAGGTTTGGTAAGAACGATCCTTCTCCAGGATCGGGCACCTGATTGCTTCCTGTTAACTGAAGATGCTTCAGTTTCTTCATATCCCATATCTCTACCGGCAGACACAGTGGTTTTTCAACGGAAGTGATAGCCAAAGGTCGACCGACAATCAAGCACTCAAGGTTCGAAAGTTTGGATATGGAAGAAGGGAGATTGCCATTATAAGTGAGGGAAAGGTACCTTAACTCGACTACTTTTAGGACATCGATTGGAAATAAGTAGAAACGGACTGTAAGAGCGTCGAGTATTCTGAGCACATTCGATTGATCCAAACATATCGGTACTGGATATTGATGGTAAGGACCGGTACATAAAAGGGAAGACACATTTGAAGTGGATGCAATTAAGTTATTCAAATCTTTGATGCCAAACAAAACGTTGTTGTGGATGCAGAATCGAGGTTGGCTTTCTACATCTTCTGCTACAATATCAGCACAACGTTTTACGACGTGGAAAAACTTGTTCTTTCTAGCTTCTTTGATGCAGAGATGCCAAAATACAGAGTGTAGGCGACAAGTTTTAATTGTGTTACTTGTGCTCTGCTGGTGAACCATTACAACACTTCTTGAAATAAGGTCCTTCAAACACTCTGCAGCAACATTTTCTGGAGTTTTCAACGGATTTTGTTCGAGAAATCCCTCAGAAATCCATAAATTGACAATCTTGGAGTGGGGGATCGATTTTTTCATAGGGAAAACTCCCGAATAGAGAAAGGGTTCTTTCAAATGTCGAGGCAAATAGTCATAATTTGGAAATAATACCTCCGACATTTTTTCGTACGCATCCATAAACACCGGATGTTCTTCTTGTTCCGCTATTTTCTTCCAGCAATCCGGGCTCTTCTCGAGTTTCGATAGGAGATCAGCAACAGTGACGATTGTGAGAGGAAGGCCTTCGCAATTCTCAGCAATCCTTTTTCCAGCCTTCACGAGTTCAGGTGGGCAAGGCATTTCATCGAACACCTTGTGGCGAAGAAGAGACCAACTATCTTCTTCATTGAGGAGGCGCATCTGATGAACTCTGTAACTCTGAGAAAACACAGCTACTTGTTCTAGAGTGGTTGTCACCAAAACCGCACTTCTATTCATGATCATATCATCGAAAAATCTTTGCAAGTAATTGAAAACCTCCGTATCCCAAACAGAATCCAACACCACGAGGCAGCTATTGGAACGCATAAACTTGGATAAATACTTAATTATATTATGATGCATTCCGTCAACATCAGCATCTAATTGAGCTACAATATCGTGCAAGACGTTTTCCGGTCGATAATTCGGTCCTAAATCAACCCAAACACGGTGGTGAAACCGATCCGAAATTAATGGATGTTCGAAGATTTGTTTGGCGAGAGTGGTCTTACCAATGCCTGTCATGCCGAAGATCGAGACGAAGAGGAGTTGGGATAGCTTCCAATCTTTCAACATGGTGGTGATTCTGTTGACTTGGTCCGATAATCCGACCAAATTGGACTTGTTTTCGTCGGAATACGGCCGGCGGAACATAATCTTCGTCGGAGTAATCTGACGGTGGACTGGACAATTCGATGGCGTATGCATCCACACTATCGGCAGGGAACTGAACTCTTGGCTTACTTCCCTCGATTCGTTGTTACAGTCGGGGGTTTCTTCGTCTTTCCGCACGCGCCGCCGCAAAAAGCCGCAGCAGCACCAGCGGCGGTGGGGAGCTTTTGAGGTCTCTTCCGCCGGTTCGTCGTTCGATTCACGCATTGCCTCGGCGATTTCTCTCTCTCTCTCTCTCTCACGCACACATACACATACAGAAACGTAGACACCAAATTGGGAGAAATTTATTCGCAAAAACAAAAAAAAAAATAATAATAATAATAATAATAATAATTTGGTAGAAATCTTAGCGATGAGGTTTCTTTAATTATGATTCTAATTTTTTTTGGAATTTACGATTGGACAAAGTGTTGTGTATGCAAGATTTAGTTGTTTGACATATCTGACTGGTTGGAGTGATGTAAGTCTTTGAAAATGGGTAATTGGTACTTTGCACCCTTGAATTATATGAGTTTGGTATTTTGTACTCTTAAATTGGAAAAATGGCATTTTGCACTCTTTAATTGTAAACTTCTTGGCACTTTGCACCCTCCTCCACTTTTTGCCAATAAGGGTATATTTGTCTTTCTCTTATTTCTCAGCTAATTAAAATCGTTTCACCTTTTTTTTTTCATTCATATCATTTCTCTGCAATTTATTCCTTTCTTCTCGGCTAAACAACTAAGAAAATTTTATTCTCTTCTGCTTGTCTTCTTCATGGCTAAACCAATGTCATCCATTCAGTAGCACTTCCATATGACAATGGTTTGATGTCCAATATCTAGTGCCAGGGCCGGCTCACAGCCATACGAGCCCCTAGGCAAAAAAAAAAAATTTGGGGCCCTTTACATTATTTTTTTAATATAAAATTAAATATTTTGAATATTTTTATTTTAGTATAAATACACATATTAAGATTAGTAATCAGTATATTATATTTATACAAAATTTATGCTATATGTATATTAATTTTTTTATTTAAATAAGAAGATATAAATTTTATTTTGTATTTGAGGGCCCTAATTATAGTAAGCATAATTTTTGGGGCCCTAATTATAATACATATAAGTTGCGGGCCCTAGACAAAGGCCTAAGTTGCCTATAGCCTAGGGTCGGGCTTGTCTAGTGCAATAATCGGTCAAATTGTTAAACTTTAACAATGAACGGATATTTGGCTTGACGGCAAGGGTCACTTTATCGCATTTTATGGTACAGGCAGGGGCAGAACCAGAAAATTTGATTGGAGTGGCCAAGTTCTTATGAAATGATACAACGGAGGGGAATTAAATTTTTTGGAGCTTTAACAATAATTCATAAAAAATAAAGCAAAAATAAGTATTATTTTATGTAAAATGGTATGACTTTAACAATAATATTATATATTGTAATAATAAATATGAAAAAGTATATAAATATACATAAAACAATAGAGAAAAAAAATATGAAGAGTCAAAACTTATATTTACACAAGATTAGGGGCCGAAACCTATATCATAAAAATATAATTACTTCAAAAAAATTCTTTTTTTTTAAAGAAAATCTTGGGGTGGAATTTGTATTTAACACTTTTCTTAATCCCCTTGTATATTTTTTCTTTTACTTTTCTTTTCTTGTCCTTCACTTGACTCACCGACAAGACTCACCGAGAAAGCCACCACCACAGGTAACTTGCGTATTTAATACTTTCATTCCCATAATTTTGTTAACCAATTGGAATGTTTAATTTTCTTAACCAATAGGAAGTAGTTATTAGAAATTTCAAGAAATGATTCAGAATCATGGTTTTATGAACAGAGGTGAAACACTTCAATTCCTTTATTTTCTTTCAGCCGTTGGGTTTTTCATATCTGTCCAATAACTAATTCAGATTTTCTTCACATTAATTCGAATGAGTGAGTTTAGCTGATTAGTATATTTTTTTGGGAATTAAGCTTGTGGTCATTTTTATCTGTTAATTTATATATATTGGGCAAATTACGGTCTACCCTTAAGGTATGGCCAAATTACGAAAAAACCCCTATGTTTTGGATAATTACAGCCACCCCTCCTTTTAAATAATTTTACATAAAATTTATGTAATTCGGTTATTTACCGAACCAAATCGTATATTCAGTGGGTTAACGGTATGAAATGTTGGCGTACCGAAATTTTGGTTCGATTTTACCGATTTAACATCCCTAAATTTACCTCTGGAGATGTTTTTTCGTAAGATAATAAATAGTTGAGGAGTGACTGTAATTACCCAAACAGAAGGGAATTTTTTCGTAATCTGCCCTTTATATATTTATACAGTTAAACCTCTATAAATTAATACAGTTGGGACCATCAAAATTTCATTAATTTAGCAAAATATTAACTTATCGATAAATTAATAATTGTTAATTTATACATTAATTATTAACTTATTAATTTATGAAATTATTTTTATTATTATTTTCAATAAATGTATTTTTTTTTTTTTACATGTATATTATTCATTGTATCATTAGTTCAATGCACTATAGAGCCCGTTTCACAAACAGAAGCTCTTAAAGCAACAATGGTATAAAACGATTTTATGTTGAGCTATGACAAAACTATACCGAAAGTTTTAACCATGTTAAGAAAAGTGAGGGACGAGATTGATGATAATGTGAACTTCAATAAGAAACAAACGACAATAAGAACTTAAAGGACTTGCAGCGGGATCCTCATCCACCTCCAGGTATTAGTGCGGCACCAGAAGAAAATAATATTCTGCTCTGGAATGCGGTTATAAACGGGTAATTTCTTGATTTACCGCACATCAATTGAGCAGTAATTTTTTGAAGACTCGTTTGGTTGACTAGATATGTTATAATTAATTTAATAATTGAACCTTTATCGCGTGTTTCTCAAAAAACAAAAAATGGTGATAACTTTTCGGGCTGAACATAAAATTTGGTCTAATTACTTATTATGTTATAGGTTCTTAGGAATTGTGCATTGAACTCGTCTTCGTCCAACTGTATACTGGGACTGTAGTATAAATTACAATCTAATTCTATTGTGGCAACCAAACGAGGCCTTAGTTTGTCGTTGCACTTAAATACGTGTGTTTATTTATGCTGTTTTTTTTTTTTTTGTGGTTTATTTTCATGTATGGATTGTAGCCCCGAGGATACACCATGGAGTGGAGGTGAGTCATTTTTGTAACTCGAACACACACTCAATTTAGCGATTTTTTTTCCTTCTTTGCATTATTCTTGAATTTGTTTTGCTCACATTTTTTATATTCATCGATGGACTATGCGACGTACATTCAAGGACGTATTTTTTGAGTGTGACAGGTAGGTTCAAATTGACCCTTCGGTTCGCAGAAGATTATCCGTTCTATGCCCCAAAAGTTCGATTTGTTTCTCAAATGTTCCATCCAAACAGCAAAACACTGCATAAGAAACTCAAATTATTTTTATATATTAGCTTAATTAATCACTCTGAGCTTATTATTATACCTTGAAAATTTGATCTTTCGATCAGTTTATGAGGATGGAAGAATCTGGTTGGACATTCTTGAAGATCTGTGGACTCCTGGATTATCACGCGTTGAATCTATACTTGTATCTATCCAGGTACTATGCTATTTGTTGATATTTGCTGGGGGTACCAATGTAAATACACACCTGATATACTATCTGGAGAAGACATGAATTTCTTTCATTTAATTTAATTTGCAGTCACTGTTGTGCGATGCGAATCCTGATTCTCCAGTGAAATCTGAAGTAGCTCGGTTGTTCAGTGAGAATAAACGAGAATACAATCGTAGAGTGCGAGAAATCGTGGAGCAAAGCCAGGATGCCAATTAATAATAATGCACAAATTGTTGATGAATCTGTGCAAGCTTCTGCGAATATATTAAGCAAGACTGTTCGATTTTTGTCCCGTAACAATTGCAATGTTACGCGTAGAGCTATGGAGTTGTAATGAAGATATTGTTAGATTACAGACTATGTAAATTTAACCGCTCATTTTGTAAAGTGGTTAAATCGAGATGATTTGAATGAATTAAAGCTTGTAGTTACATACGCTCCGAAGGGATGTTTTCAATCCAATTCTTGATTTGAAAGAATAAAAAATTGGAGTTTTCCTATCAATAACAATGATATCCCTGTAAACATTAGAAAAATCATTCTGTCTGAGATGAGTTGTGAATAAAATTAAACTTGTTTCAGGATAATTACTGTTTTGGTTCTTATACTATATACCAAAAATGATTTTAGTTCCTATATTATTTTTGGTACGATTTTTGTCACTTTTAAGCAATTTTTGTATGCGGTCTGTTTTGGGTGTTAACTTTGATGGAAAAACCACCTGTGGCCTGTGGGGGCACATGACCGTACTTCTCAACCCCCTTCCGCCCCCACCACTCCAACATTTTCTCCGACAAAATTCGGTTCGGTTTGGAGCTTTTCCGCATCCTTTTGTCATTTTCCATAAGTCAAGAAATAATTTTGAAGGGGCCATGTGTCTTGCAAAACACAACGTTGAGGAGTTATTGCTAATATTTTTAATACTAGGTTTTTTTTGACAATTATAGATTATGCAGGGGTGATTGGGGCTAAAAGCTCGAAGCAAAAATGACTCAATCATAGTTAGAGTTACAGTCAACAAGTAACACGAGAATCAATATCATTACATGGTTAACACAACAATTGTCAAATAGCAGGGTATATACTTGGATAGATACAAGAACATTATCAAAATAATTATGATTTCCAGGCAATCTCAATTTTCTTCTTAACCGGCTCCCCGAAACACTATAACTTTTGTATGTAATTGGCGCCCACCTCATATTGACTGGTTTAAACTAAATGATGGTGCATCAAATTTTAACCCAGGTAATGCAAGTATTAGTGGAATCATTAGAGATCCATCTGATTGGTTCGTTTTGGCTTTATCTAAAAATGTCGGCATTTCTTCTCATAATAAAGCTGAGACGTGAGTCTTTTTTGAAGGACTTAAAATGGCAAGGTATCTTGATATTAAGAAACTTATTATTGGATCCGATTCCTTATTTTCGATTATTTATGTTTCTAGGCAGGATGTTGTGCCCAAGTACTTCAGCGTTCTCCTCCAGGGAGCTTTAAAAACATTGCCTAGTTTTGACAAGGTTACCTTGCTGTTTGAATATCGCGAGATCAACAGAGCTGCAGACGCACTTTCTAAGATGGGGATTTTCTTGGAAAGAAACGAAACCAGATATTTTGAATCATGCCCATCTTTTTTAGAAGATATTTTGGCTTGTAATATATCTGAATCATATACTCCAAAATGTTCTTATCCTTATACCAAAACTGTTATCCTAAACTAATATATTAGTTGTGGTTTCTGTTAAAAATATATATATACAAGGAAAAAAATGTTAGACGTAAATCTTTAATCAGATATGGGAACATGCATGTTTAGAAATAGTTTGAACTTCAGAACAATATTTTTTTTTTGAATTAGTATTAACTATTTTTAATTGATAAATGATCATAGCGAGTGACACTGGTCAGAATGTGCATAATTTTACTCAATTTTTTTTTAAACTAAACTAGGTGGCCAGTATATCCATTAATTGACCCATTTCGTAACCAAATAATCAATTATCAACAATCAACTGATCCACAAAGGTTGGGTTGGCAATGATTTTTAAATTTGAGCAAAATTAGTTTGTCGGATGGGTCGAGTTTTAGGCAGGTATTCGACCGACCCAACACAGTCCCAGTTCTAATTCAAAGTACATGTGAATTTTATTAAACAAAAGATTGTACAGACACATTGTTGTTCCCGGTATATAAAACGGATAGTGAATTTAGTAAAATGGTCGAACAAATTAATTAGTAAAAATACGAAAAGATTAGCCGAGACGAGAATATTCTTTCCTTAAGACGATGTTGCACCTATTTGATCAAATAGGTGCCTATTCATTCAAAAAATAATTTTATTTTAATAATTAAAATTTCCAACACACATCAAATATAATACCGTAATTTAACATATTTAATACGAAAACATTCTAATGAACCGGCCGTCTTATTAACTAAAGGGATTATTTTGTAGACCCCCCTCATTCCCAAATTATATAGAACTAACTACCAAGTGGATTACACTCTAAGGGAAACCCCCTAATTTCGAAAATATTTTGACATACCCCCCGGGCCCCTCTGAACTACCTATAATACCCTTTTAAAATCAGTTTTAAACCCTAGACACTCACATTTCGGTCTCTCTTCTTCTCCCAAATTCAAAATCCCGCCTCCACAAACCTCCCACCGGTGAAATTGCTTCCCGGAGCCACAACTCTCTGTCTGGTGGTCCGAATTCGATGGTTTAACTACTGTTGGAATCCTCTCGTCGAGCTCTTTCTTTTGGTGGTGATTTCGTTCAGTTTGGAGAACATATCTGTTTCTGCAATTTTTTTTCATTCGACGACGGTGGTCTTGCCGGAGGTGTTCTTTGTGTTCCACCAGTCGAAATTCGACGGGCTACCCACCGTTGGATTCCTCTCGTCGAGATCTATATTTTGATGGTAATTTTGTTTATTTTTATGTTTACATATTGATTTCTATAATTTTTGCATTTGTGTGTGCGCGAAACTGTGGGTGGTTAGCAGGGCCGGCCCTGGCCCAGGGCGAACCGAGCCCAGGCCCAGGGCCTCATTTTCTTTAGGGCCCCAAAACTAGAAAACATTAGTTATATTATTATATATTTTATTTATTTTTTTAATTTTTTTTTGGCTATTTCCTTCTAATTTCTCACGACTTGAAGACTTCAATGTGACCCACCACCACCACTCTCTCTCATCTCACATCACTCTTGGTTAAATGCAAATAATTATGAAGTATTGGAATTTGGGATCAATAAAAATAATTTTAATTTATAGATTTAATAATATTTATTTTATACCCGTACGTAATTTAATTGTTCATTAGTATTTTTATTAGTTCAATGTAAATATGGATGATTAAACTATTACAATAAAACTTAATTGCTAGGATAATTTCCCCATTATTTATCATTATGATTCGATATTTTGAATTCACATTGCATCTTATATTTTCTATATTTAGAAAATATTGTATACCCTTAAATATAGTTGTGCAATACAAAATGAATATTGATATTCTTCTTTTGAGTTTTATATATTTTTTTGTATTTAGAAAAAAATATTTTATACCTTTGATTTATAGTTTTTTAGCTTGGCCTTAATATATAGAACAAAATATTTGGTAAAACTAATATAGATTTGACTTTTTTTAATAGGCATATAATAGGGGAATACAATTTTTCTTTAAGATAAAAAGGTAAATATATATATTTTTCTTTTAGTTAAGGGCACATTTTTTTTCTTTTCGCCCTGGGCCTCTAAATACCCCGGACCGGCCCTGGTGGTTAGTAGCGGCGCCTAGGGTTTTGATAGGAGGCGGGGGGTGAGGATTCACTGTATGTTTGATTTAAAATTTGTAGCATTTCCCAGCAATAACCTCTCTCTCTATCTCTCAATCTCTTAGTGTTTGTTGATTTTTGAGTGTTTTGATGTTTCATCTTTTGTTGATTTGCAACTAAGTAATTTTTTTTCTTTTGATTTTGCAATTGCAGCTTATGAAAGCCATTGATCCTCTCCTTGAAGGTGTCAAAAATTTGG
Organism: Erythranthe guttata; assembly: GCF_056151865.1. Lineage (NCBI taxonomy): Eukaryota > Viridiplantae > Streptophyta > Magnoliopsida > Lamiales > Phrymaceae > Erythranthe > Erythranthe guttata. The sequence goes on along the minus strand of NC_142536.1, from coordinate 15,508,654 downwards.
TTCAAGTCACATGTGAAACAGTGTTTGACAAACTGTATACATTACTATACATATATAGTAACATGTAGTTATATATGCATATATTTGTGTATTTTCAATTTTTTATTTTTTTTGGTTCTGAGGTGATTTATAATAAAAATATTGACATTTGTAAATTTTTATTGGGGTTTATGATTTTCTTTTGTATAAGCCAGTATTCGTGTGTGTATACAATTGGTCGACTAAAAATATGGGGGAAAAAAACGAACATAACTACGAATTACTATAGGTACTATAGTTACATGTAGTTATTTTCAGTACAACAAACATATTATTTTGAAAATTAAAAAAATTAAAAAAATTAAAAAAATTAAAAAAAATAAAAAATTTAAAAATTAAAAAAATTAATTTTTTTTAATTTTTTTTAAAAAATTAAAAAATGAAAAATATATATATATATATATATATATATATATATATATATATATATATATATATTTAACAAACAGGTTTATTATTATTTATAAAAAAAAATAATAATAAATAATTTAGCGAAAATGATAAATACAGTACCAGAAATGCTGAATGCAGTTTGGCCGAAAATTGCATATAAGGGCATTATAGTACTTTCCCTTCTCCAGGGGGTATGTCAAATGATGATTTGGGCTTGGATTTATCCCTAATTTATTTGGTGGCAAGGGCATGTAAAATAATCCCTTAACTAAATAAGTAATTGATCAGTAAACCGTATGCATAAAGATAACATCTGAAAACAGCATTCCGAAAAAGAAAAAAAAAATTGACATTTATCTTTCAAACAAGTCGATCAGAGCAGTCTAATTAAGTGTACTTTGCTAATCACGTAGTGGGTTTGGTTTTGAGTTCTGATAACATTAATTTTCAACATCTCTCGATGCTTATGTCACTTCCATCTTTTCGGTGAAAAAAAAGTTGAACACTCCTTCCTTCACTTTATGAGATGATATACCTCGTGGATATCATGGGCTAATTTAAATTATAGATTTATATAAAAAACTACCTTACTAAGTATACCTGACTATGGTCAAGTTCCGAGCCAATTTTGTTCGAACTCGGCAGTTCACGTTCAAGTTTTGAGTGAACCTAAATTGGATTGTGAATATGGAGGTTTATGACCGATTCGAATGAACTGTCGGTCCGTTTCGGCGGTTAACTGGCAGTTAATCGTCGATCCATTCAGTGGCGAGTTTAAGAATTTGTTTCGGGTGGACTTAAATTTTCGGGTTTCAGGAGCAGCGCCCTCAAAAAAACAATTAAGATCTTTTTGTGATAAAATCAGAAAATAGGAAAAGAAAAGAAAGAAAAAAAAAACAAAAGGAAAATAGAGCTTCTTTTTATTAATTTAAAATTTTGGTGGGCTGATTGATAAAAAATTAATGGACTTAATAAATATATATAAGTATAATATAGAGGAAAATTTATAAATTGAGGGTGGGCTTGAGTCCACCATGCCAAAGTGGTGGACTCGCTCCTGGGTCCATTGACCCGGTGGTTCCCGTTTAAAACCGGAACAGTGGTCAGATCTACCTACTAAGCTCACATATACACATATACATGAATGTGCGTTACTATGTGTAGATCAATGATGCAGGATCACCCCTTCATTTCTCGTGATTTTATATTTAAAATAAATAAATAATAATAACTAGATCGAAAAGTTAAAAAGTCCAGAAAGTTTTGACTTTTCCAATCCAAAATTACAATTTTGTTTCAACAACATATACCTCCTAATTCTCCTATATGAATGATATCATACTTATATAAATACCAACAACTAACATATATCTCCTAATTCTCAGTCACAATATTGATTACTTTTCTTTGCACAAAAATGATGTATATGAATTTCGTAAATTCAATTATCTTCTGCATAGCAATTCCTCTATTTTACTTCATTTTATCAATATTCAAAACCCTAATCACTCCTCCCACCAATCTACCAAAATCATACCCTGTATTCGGTTCGTTCTTGACAATCTTGAAAAACAAGCATAGATACGTGCAATGGACGGCTGAGATTGTTACATCGACGCCGAACCTCACTTTCTCTCTCTACCGCAGCATCGGCAGCCCGGTGCTCGTCATCACGGCCAACGCCGCCAACGTCCGCCACATCCTCAAGTCCAACTTCAACAACTACGTCAAGGGTGACTACTTCACCACCAACATGCGCGACTTCCTCGGCGACGGAATCTTCAACGCCGACGGCGACACGTGGAAGTTCCAGCGCCAGGTCTCCAGCCACGAGTTCAACACCAAATCCCTCCGCAGGTTTGTCGAAACCGCCGTCGACTCCGAAATCTCCGGCCGCCTCGTCCCGGTCATGAAACTCGCCGCTGCCGATAAAACCCACCAGCTGGACTTTCAGGACATTCTCCAGAGATTCGCGTTCGACAACATCTGCAGGATTGCGTTCGGGTACGATCCGGCGTACCTTTCGTCGCTGCCGCCGGAGGAGGAGAAATTCGCGGCGGCGTTCCAGGAAGCGATAGAGCTCTCCAGACAAAGGTTCGCGTCGATCACCCCTTACTACTGGAAAATCAAGAAGGCACTCAACTTCGGATCGGAGAAGCAGCTGAAGATCGCCGTTGACCAAGTCAGAGAATTCGCCAAGGAGATAATCCACCGGAAAAAGAAACAACTACTAATTCAGTCGGGACACTCCGACGACGACGAGGATATCCTGTCCAGATTCTTAGTGTCGGGACACTCCGACGAAGACTTCGTCGCGGATATAGTGATCAGTTTCATACTGGCTGCCGCTCTGACGTGGTTCTTCTGGCTGCTCTCGAAAAACCCGAAAGTGGAAGCCGAGATATTGATAGAGGTTAATAAGGATAAATCATCGTCATCGGAGTTATCTTCGGCTTACGACGAAGTGAAAGACATGGTTTACACGCACGCTTGTCTCTGCGAAGCGATGAGGCTTTACCCGCCGGTGCCAGTCGACACGAAAGCTGCTCTGAACGACGACGTTTTGCCTGACGGGACGGTTGTGAAGAAAGGGATGAGGGTTTGCTACCATCCCTATGCTATGGGGAGAGTTGAGGAGGTGTGGGGTGGAGATTGGGCGGAGTTCCGCCCTGAGCGGTGGCTGGAGAGGGAGGAGGGAGGTGGTGCCGGGAAGTGGAAGTTTGTGGGGAGGGATTCGTATACGTATACGGTGTTCCAGGCTGGGCCGAGGATTTGTCTGGGGAAAGAGATGGCTTTTATTCAGATGAAGAGGGTGGTTGCCGGAGTGTTGCGGCGGTTCAGGGTGGTGCCGGTGGTGGTGGATGGGGCGGAGCCGGTTTACATAATGGATTTCACTGCAAAAATGAAGGGTGGTTTTCCGGTGAAGATTATCGAGAGGGAGGGAGTTTGATCTTCATAAGAGTATTTTTAGTTGGGTCCGCATTTGGGACGGACTCCCCATTTATTGAGGATTATAGGATGCCATTTAGGGAGTGACACGTGTACAAATACATTGAGAATTGGTGTACCATGTTTGCTACACGGCTCAAGTGCGACACTGATTTTAAAAATTAATTTTTTATTTCTATTTTTTTTTTTGTCTTTCTTTTTGAATAAAAACTTGTTTGTCAACTGTAGAAATTATAAGTTCTACATGATTTTTTATGTACCATATAACATTATATTATATATGAAAACTTAGAATATATACTGTAATAGATTACATACTAAAAAATAAAATAAAAAGATATAGTGTTTATTAAAATTTATTTAAAATAATATTTAATTACTTAGGTAAATAAATAAATCAATATATTTTATTTTCATTTTTTATTAAAACATTAACTTATATGTATTTATTTTAATTATTAGCATGATGCTATTGAAATTACTTCTTTAACATGTACAAAGTAAAAATATTATTAATTGATAATTAAAATATAGCATTATTTGCTAGTATGTGAAATTAAATTAAATAATTAAAAGTAAGATAATTTGTTATGAGGAAAAAATAAATTTTTATTTCAAGATAAAGGAAAAAAGGGAAAAAAATAAAAAGAAAAGAAAAGAAACAATAGAGAACTAAATAACCGTCCAATATAATAGCGAGGAGAGAGAAACTAAGACTTAACACCATTATTTCATTGGTTAAGGAGACAGGTGTCGTAAGGTGAGTGGAATCCATTTTCTTGAGATTTTCGGAGCGTCCGTTTTGAATATAATCCCTTTTTAGTTTCATAATAATCAGCAGTAAAATAAAAAGAAACGGAGAAATTACAGTTTTTATCCCTTAAGTGTGCACCGATTTCACATTTGGTCCCTCATGTTTCAATAATTTAACAATTTTGGTCATTTCCGTCAATTTACCGCTAGTCCGTTAGTTAAGGTAGTGATGGGCAAACGCTTGATTCCGTTAGTTTTAATGGGAAATTGACGGAAATGACCAAAAGTGTTGCACTGACGGAAAGGACAAAAACTGTATTTTTCCCAAAAGGAAACATATGTCGTGTGTTTATTTTTAATTAAAATTAAAAGTGCATATCGGAATTGGTAACATAATCTGAACAATTGGCCTCATATATATTACATAGAACCTCGATAAATTAATAACCTCGATTAAATAATAGTTTCTCTCGGTCCCGATTCGGTGAAAACGTGTTAAATTATTAACTCGATAATTTAATAATTCGCTATATTAATAGAATTTCCCTGGTCCCGACTGTATTAATTTATAGAAATTTAACTGTATATACATAATTTTAGAAGCTTAATTAACTAATGTATCATTTAATATTTTTATCGCCAATACGCCTGTGCAATACATATAAGTGCAATATTTTTTAAATGAGTTATGTTATGATTCGAACACATGACATTTTATTTGCATTGACTTTTTGATCTAGTGTGTAATGGTATTCTCAACTAAAGACTTAAATTTTTAGTATAGTGAACCATCCAATATTTATATCTTCAGCATAATCTATTACTTTGTGATAGAGGTCTATAAGACCAAATTTCTTTGATGAGCAATAAATTCGTAGAGGTTCATCGTGTACCCGTATAGTTGGTGTCGAAACAAGCCCGACCTAGGCATAGGGAAATTAGGCTTGTAGTTAGGGCCCCCAAACTTTTCGTAGCGCTAATTTGCACATGTACAGCTTATGAATCGAACACAAGATAAGTATAATGCATTATGTATGGTCGTTTCTTGTATTCTTCGTCTCGTTTGCACTTGCCATGTTTTTATGCATGTTTATAGATAATAAATCATCTAATATTATTATGCCTTCAAATTAAGCTCATTGGGCCATTATAGAAAACGTACTTGTCCATAAATAATATCAGTTGATAAAAACGGCCTTACGGCCTAATTTGTTTAATTAAGCTCGAATACTATCGGGTTTCATTGGTATAGGCTCAAATTCGACTCATGCATTTATTCGGGTTTCATGTTTATATCGAACTTATGTCGAGCCATATATAAATTACATGTTTTACAACTTTGTAAACTAGTGTATGTGTTAAAGAAAAAAGAAAAAAAAAAAAAAAAAAAAAACTTTGCAGACAAGAGAAAAATCTAAAATATTCATAAAGAGAAAAATAAGATAAAAATAGTAGTTTGTTCCATAAATTAGAATATTTACTTAATTCTTATTTTACTATTTGCCACCCACACCATTTAATTCCTTTATCTTTTATCTTTTTTAGAAAATAAAATGATCATATACGGTTGTAAATTATAAATTTTACGTTGAACCATATTATTAAAATAAGAAATATATTCTATATTTAATTATTAACTTAACCGGGTTGGTTTAATTTAGTTTGGGTTGAGCCATAGAAGACTCAAGTTCGGCTTATAAATAAGTCAAGTTTAATAAAATGGTTCAAATTCGATCCATCTCATAAAAAACTAGATTCATTACTCATTACATTGTAATGAAAGTTTGCGTCCAAATTTGTTTGATGACCAAATTACTTTGGTAAACGTTCGATGTGCGCAGGAGTGTCTGTATCGTTGGTGTGGAAACATGGCCGGCCCTAGGCATACAAAATTAATATTAGGGGTAAATTACGGCCACCACCTTGTGCTAAGATCAAATTAAAAAAAAAAATCTCATGTTTGGGCAATTACAACCATCTCACAACCATGAATCTTTTTACACAGTCCACCATTGTGGTGTCAAATTTAGTAGAATTTTCTAGATTATGTGGAATATTCTCAAGCTTGTACCCATTTTACCCTATTCAAGCTTCACATTTTGAAACGAGATGATCACTCTTGGTTTGTAAGTATCATATTGTGATGTATCAGAAATTACATTTTTGCACAAAATAAATACAAACTAGAGAACATTTCATGAAATCAAGAAGATTGTGTTGAATTTAACTTTATAAGAATGAACTTATAAGAAGATTTATAGTTGATGAGGCTTAGGTTGTAATTATCAAATATGATGTCTTTTTGTAATTTGACTTTATGTCAGGAGGTGACCGTAATATACCCTTTTGTTCCAGCCCGATAAATATTCACAGCTAATAGAACCCGCCTAATTGGGCCCAATAGGCCCACTGACATCGAACTTACTAAAGAGAAATATATACATATATATTACTATATATGTATGTTATATATATGTATGTTAAAAGAATAAATTCAAATATATACATATATGTTACTATATATGTATGTTATATATATGGGGTTTTACATACCCCCATAGCCACCAAATAAACTAGGGATAAACTCAAGCTCAAATCATCCTTTGACATACTCCCTGGAGAAGCAAAAGTACTATACTACCCTTATATGCAATTTTCGGCCAAACTGCACTCAGCATTTATGGTCCTGCATTTATCATTTCGCTGATTTATTTATTATTATTATTATTATTATTTTTTTTTTATAAACATGTTTGTTAAATATATATATATATATATATATATATATATATATATATATATATATATATATATATTTTTTTTTTAATTTTTTTTTAATTCTTCTTTTTTAATTTTCAAAACAATATGTTCACAGTACTGAAAATAACTACATGTAACTATAGTACCTATAGTAATTCATAGTTATGTTCGTTTTTTTTCCCCATATTTTTAGTCGATCAATTGTATACACACACGAATACTGGCTTATACAAAATAAATTCATAAAACCCCAACAAAAATTTACAAATTTCAGTTTTTTTTTTATTATAAATCACATCAGAACCAATAAAATACAAATCAAAAATACACAAATATACGCATATGTAACTACATGTTACTATAGTAATGTATAGTAATGTACAGTAATGTATACAGTCTGTTGAACAAATCAGATGTAACATCAAAAAAAAATTGACACCTTCAAGGAAAGGATCAATGGTCTTCATTAAGCTGCAATTGCAAAATCAAAACAAAAAGAAATTACTTTAGAGCAAATCAACAAAATTTGAAGAAAAACATCAAAACACTCAAAAACCAACAAACACTAAGAGATCGAGAGATAGAGAGAGAGGTTATTGCTGGGAAATGCTACAGATTTTAAATCAAACAGACAGTGACTCCTCACCCCCCTCGCCTCCTACCAAAACCCTAGACGCCGCTAATAACCACCCACGGTTCATCGCGCCCACAAATGCAAAACAAATATAGAAATAAATCTGAAAACATAAAAATAAACGAAACTACCATCAAAATATAGATCTCGACGAGAGGAATCCAACGGTGGGTGGCCCGTCAAATTTCGACGGGTGGAACACAAAATAAAGCTCCGGCAAGACCACCGTCCTCGAATGAAAAAATTTGCAGAAACAGATCAGCGCTCGAAATTGAATGAAATCACCACCAAAAGAAAGAGCTCGGCGAGAGGAATCCAACGGTAGTTAAACCATCGAATTCCGACCACCGGAGAGAGAGTTATGGCTCCGAGAAGCAATTTCGCCGGTGGTAGGTTTGTGGAGGCGGGATTTTGAATTTGGGAAAAGAAGAGAGAGACGATTGTAGTGGCTAGGGTTTAAAACTGATTTTAAAAGGGTATTATAGAGACTTCAGGGTGGCCAGGGGGGTATATCAAAATATTTTCAAAATGAGGGGGTTTCCCCTATGATGCAATCCACTTGGTAGTTAGTTCTATATAATTTGGAAATGAGGGGGGTCTACAAAATAATCCCTATATATATATATCCACAAGTGAATTTTTTTTTTAAATTTGAGTTTGTTAATATGCGTTAAAAGTTATATCAAGAATTAATTATATCTTTTTGCGTTGGCAAGTTACTTTTGAGATTGTGGTTATTTATTTTTCCTAATAATTGATGTTACCAAATAGGTGATTATATCTGCTTAATTATGTTGCGGCATGTGGGTTAAAACTAAAGCGTCTGTCGATTCATAAATCTTTTTTTGTCTTCAACCAATAGATCCGGTTACAAAAGGCAAGATCCGTTCGTTCACCCACGACGAGATCCGGCCATCCACTTCTTACATTTGGTCAACCACACCAACATCCGGCATCTATATACACTGTTTTTGAGCAAAAAAAGGGGTTCTTCAACCGGTTTTCGGTTTTTTTGGGTTTTTAATTTTTCCGGGTTCGGGACACCAACTGGACCGTTCGGTCCCGTCCGGGTTTAGTGACCGTGCCCAAATGACAAAATATCAATTTATTAACTTATCAAGTTTCAGTGATAAAAAAAATATAAAATAATAAAATAATGAAAACAATATATATATATATATATATATATATATATATATATATATATATATATATATATATATATATATATATATATATATATATATGAGTGCAAGTTGGAACTGATTTTCCAATTTCCGCCGGTTCCGATCCGAAAAGTTCCGATTTTGGAACAACTTTTTTCATTCCGACTTCCGAAATTCCGATTTCCGAAATTTTCCGATTTTTTTGGATTGGAATTGGAATTATATAAAATAAATTTGGAATTTCCGATTTCCGATCCAATTTAATTCCGAAATTAATTCCGAAAAATTCCGATTTTTTTCGGGAAAATACACCTATAAATAGTATATATTATATAATACTTATTTTCCGAAAAATACACCTATAAGTTTTGTTTTAGGATTTTGACATAATGAATTCTTATTAGAAGTTTTATTGGATATTATGTTGTGTTTATTTTTATTTATTTTTTTGAACTGAAATTTAGTAGTTATTAGTTTTACTTTTATCGACGTGGATGCTCTTATTTTCGAAAAATTATGAATATTTTAGAAAATTTCGGCTAAGTTTTGAAATTTTAAAGCTTATGTGATTTCCGATTTTTTTCCGAAATTCCGAAATTTCCAGGCCTTTTGGAATTGGAATGAATTTTTAGATTTCGAAAACTTTGGAATTGGAATTGGAATTGATTTTGTACTTCCGATTTTTTTGGAAATTTTCCGAAAAGGCTAATTCCGATCCGACCCATCCGACTTTCACCCCTATATATATATATATATATATATATATATATATATATATATATATATATATATATATATATATAAAATATTGTTTTTTTACAAATATGTCATTAAAGTTTCTTAGCTTGTCGTAATGTTTTTTTTTTCTTTTATATATAAGATAAGATTAATTAATGCACTTACAATAATAATTTCTCAGTATTTTTTTTTTATAGTTTTTTTTCTCAGTATATATATTACCTTGGGAAAGATCATCATATATGTAGTTACTACCAACAGTCAGCAGCTTTCCCGCCATATTTTCTTATGCTGGTCTTTCAATGCATTTACTCTAAACGGTAGGGCTGTGCATGGATCGGTTTTAACCATCAACCAACCCATTTTCGACCCACAATTTGTGATGGTTAATCAACCATCAACCGACCCATTTAAGTTGGGTCGATAATGTCAACCAACCCATGTATAGTTGGGTCGATAATGGTTTCTAATATGCTAAAAAGTTGGTTAGTCGGTTAATATCGGCCAACCAACTTTATTCATTAATTTATTATTTATTAATTTTAATTAAAATATTTAATATTTTTAATTTCAAATTTCTATTTTATATCACATTTATTAAATTGTTTAATATTAACCAAAATCCTAAAAGCAATAAATCTAACATAATTATCTAATTTGAACTATTTTAATTTTAAGACATACAGTCTAAATATTTGGACGATTATTATTTGTTGAACTATTTATGTTTAATTGCAATATATATGCCTGTAATGTTTTGAATCTTTTATTTGAATATTATTGAAGTAGTCGCATTTAATTTATAAAAGATATGGCGTTGTAACAAGTAATAAAATATTAAAAAAAATTAAAAAATATTTAGATGGATGACCCATCAACCAAACCACCAACCAACCCATTAAATTGGTTTACAACCATCATCCAACCCATGTAAGTTGGGTCGATAACGGTTTTCAATATTTACCAAAGTTGGTTGGATGGGTTGGGTTGGTTTTATGCCTGGTTTTTAACCAAACCAACCAACGCACAGCCCTACTAAACGGTTTAGCTACATCACTAACATAAATAAAAATAAAAATACCAATAATAAATTTTGAGCTCCTAATTCACAGCGATATTGTTTGGAAACAGTTGCACTACGGTTATTTATATACTACATCCCGTAAAACTGAAGGTTACACCGAAAGAATTTTTATCATTAATATGCACATAAATACACAGACGCCCACATGTATGTATGTTTATTGGGTGATTATTTATGTATTGAGTGAAATATTTATATATCTTGTGATTTTGCACCACTGATTGATACTCAATGGTTAAATGGGTTTTATAATTTAAGTGCATAAAAATTTAACTTTAGATATTACATCATTAATTTTTTTATAATTTTTGACCTGTTTATACTATTGAAACAATGAAACTCAAATGAACTAAATTTGGAGCGAGTCTGGTGTTGATAACCCTGGAATTTGGCAAAAGTCAAAATACAGAATTCGTAATTCTTTGAATTGGCTTTTTAATTAAACTTAAATCCAAAGTATTGAATGTCGGTGAGGATGCATTAATGAATAATATTATTGACTTCAACTTTGATTTTTTTAGTCTTTCGTGTAACTCATTCATGCATAATTTTTTCACACGATATTTAGTCTAGTTTATTTAAGTTGGATTTGAAAGCCAACTCGAATAACTATAATTTTTTTTGTATGTTGACAGCTTTTACCAAATTCTAACCCAAATGGTCAAAATCACGTCTGAAATTGTAATGATATCCGTAAAATTGAAACAATGTTTAGTATTTCAGCCCGCATAGGTGTAGCTCAACTGGTCCGGGGTGGTAAGTTGGAGCAATGTTTAGTATTTCACATTTATTACTTATAGTTTTTTAGACGTCAATATACATCCTTCAAAAATTAAGGGATAATGACAGAAATACCCCAACACTATTTCTTTTCCTTCAGTGTTACCCCAACAATATAGATCTATGATAATAAAAAAAAAATACATCAAAAATTGGAAAAATATATTAATTAAATCCATCTTATTGAATAAGATCCTCGTATACCGATCGATGGAAATCTAAACAAACAATTACTGGAAAATCGCATTTATTAAAAAGAAAAAAAGGAAAATAATAAAAATGTAGAAAGTAGAAAATGGAAAAAAAAAAAAAAAAACATGGAATAATTAATTAATTCTACTGCATAAGTAAGTTTCTGATAAGAGCAGCTTGAGTGGTGTCTGTGTTTTCCAACAATTCAGACAGCCTCTCACTTAAGTCATCAACCTCTCTGTGCAAGCTTCTAATGTAGTTACATGTCTCCTGCAATACTTTGGCTGCTGACCTCTGCAATTTAAAATATAATTAATTTAATGGTTGGCTACAGTTCCTTCATTACAAAATAAAAAAAATATATATATCATGATTTTAAATTTGAAAAAAAAAAATATAATTGTAAGAAATATTTTTTCTATATATAATTTTTTTTAAATAATAACAAATTGTGGTGTGCTGATACTATTTAAAGATATATTAAAAAAAAAAATTAAAAGACCCCCACATGAGGGGGTGAGTGGATGTGTGTACATGGTTGTGATAAAATAATTAAAGGAATCTTAAGTTTAATATTTAGCATCACACAATTCCAAGGTTATCTTCAAAACCCTGAAAACTTCAAAATAATAATAATAATTATTATATTAACATTATATTGGGGCTTGTGAAAATTAAAATTTTAATTAAATTTAAACTTGGGAAAATCAAGAAATATGTATCCTTACACTTAAGCTTAATTGGTTAAATTATACATGTGAAATTTAACAGGAATCTTACTTATGTTTTCCAAGAGATCTACAATATAATGTATTGATAATTAAGCAAAAGCAAGGGGAAAAAAAACGTAAAACGAAAATGTACCTTGTCCGATCGTCTACTATGCATCTCCGGAAGAAGTTGCTGCAACTTGGAGACGAGCTCGTTGATCTGATCATCGGTGACTCTTGAAGATCCCGAGTGCCTCGATCGTGTTCTTCGACTAGACATTATTATATATGTATGTATTTATTTTTTTTAAATGAAGAATAATTACTTGAAAATAGATACAAAGATATACCAAGTGCAAAGAAGGGAAAAAAAACACAGTACTAGGTTTTTGTAGTAGAAAGAAACAGTGATGTATGTGTATGGAGTAAGGAAGAACTATACTGCATGAGAGTGTGGAATGGGCACACTTGCCTTTAAATAGGGAGCCAATAAACTCTTGCCCATAATTAGCAAATGAGATTTACATATTTTTTTTAATTTTAAAATTTTTCTTTTATTTATTTTTTAATCAGTAATAGATGTCAATTACTGTTTAAAACCATAAAACCATAATTATCACTAAATGCACCATAATTATCAGTAAATGCAAACATAGGAACCTGCAATCAATTACTCCATCTGTTCCACAATAACTGTCTATTTTTAAAAATATTTTTGTTCCACATTATCTGTCACTTTAGATTTCCAATACTGCATTAAATATATAATTTGTTTTGATAAATAACCGAATTACATAAATTTTATGTCAAAATATTTAAAAGGAGGGAGTGTTTGCAATTATACAAACAAACCGTGTTTTTTTTTTTAATTTGGTCATACCTCAAGGGGTGACCCGTAATTTACCCCATATATATATTAATAACTTGAAAGGATAGTAGTAGTAGTACAGATGTAACATAAATATTGGATTTAATTTCTAGTAAAAAACCATTGATGTAATAACAGGTATTGTCCTCAAAAGGAAAGCACAACAATTGACACGTAGAGCCCTTGCAAGGGTTTGACCGACCTTGTAATTGTCACAGAAGAACTAGGAATCTTTTTTATTTATTTTTATTTTCGCAATTTTAATTTTGCAATGGTGTCTTCATAAGTGATCACAAACTTCTTTTTTTTTATCGAATTCTTTATAATATCACATGCCTTTGAATAAATAACTATAGAGTAACATATAACTATCCTGAAGTATGGTCAAATTTCGAAAACCCTTCTCTTATTTGGGTAATTACAATCATCCTCCTCAACTATAAATTTTCTTATACGTTCACCCTTACAGTTTTAAATTTAGTGGAATCTTCGAGATTATATAGAATATTATCACTTTTGTACCCGTTTTATCCCATTCTAACTCCACATTTCGAAGTAAGATGATCATAATATGTGTTTTTTGGCTTCTATATATATCAGATTGTGGTGCATCAGAAACTGTATTTTTACACAAAACGAGTACAAATTAGAGCACATTCCACGAAGTCTAGATGATTATGTTGAATTTGACACCATAAGAGTGGAGATGTAATTGATGGGGTAAATGTAATTATCCAGATAAGAGGAGTTTTTTTTTTAAATTGACCATACATGAGGGGATGATTGTATTAACCCATAATTATATTATGTCATCCAATTTCAGTCACAAGTTGAATCGAGTCCTCACAAACCATGACTAACCAAGACGAAATCAACCAAAACAAATGGATAAACAACCAAATACCAACGAATTACCACATTACGGAAAACGAAACCAATTCTAAGAGAACCAAATACCAAAGGATTACCAGATTATGAAAGAACCACCGAACCTAAAACGACAAACAAAATCGAATTATGACTAACGCAATCAAAACCACATTGTGATCAACGAATACCAAATTGAGATTATAGACATGTGTGAAATATACATAGACAACGATGGGCGGAAACAGTCGATGTCGTTTACAGCAGTTGAAGTCACTTATAGTTCCACGGATCGAGATAGGTAAAACAAGTAAAATAATAAGTATGTAATATATTAAAGTAGCCTAAACTTAGTGCAAAATATTCATAATTATTTATTAAAGTAGGAATTTTTAATAATTAAAAAAACATTTTGAGATTGTAAAAATTAAAAATAGCACTAACTCACATGATTATAGATTATAACCAAAAGTAGGATTCAATGTTCGAGATTCTCATATTCAAACTGAATAATAGTAAGAGACCAATTGGAATCTCATGTATCCAGCATATCTGGATATTTTTAATTTACAATCACACCTGGAATTAATTAACTTTAATTTATGTGTATTCATCACTTAATTAATTATTAAATACTACTTTCTTTTTTCTTCTGATTTGTATGTTGGCATTTCAACATGGTGTACGTGCTGCTAATGTACAATTTATCTTATTTTTATTCGAATAATTAATATTGGTACATTGATTATTATTTTATTTTATTTAATTTTTATGTACTATTTCGTGATTTATTTATTTATAATTTTTGGGAGTAGAAATAAGATCTTAGACATGAATAAAAACGTGCATAGAAGGCATCCAATGGTTGCGGGGTATGAGATTCCATGTTGAAAGATGATATGATTTGTTCAAACTTCAAAGTCTGGTCAAAATTAGTTTATAGGATTTAAATTTTATGAATTCAATTATTATTTAATTTAATTTTTTTCTTCTTCATCAGATTTGTTTTTTCATATGATAGTTCAATTTTTATTATTTACTTTTAAATTTAATAAGTCATTAATTTAATTTAATGGTAAACCAATGAAAAGTGGTCCAATTGTTTTTTTTAGAATAAAAAAAATAGTTCATTAGCTTATTTCCGAGTAGCGGATCGACTGAATCTTGACAAGAACACCCAAATTACATAGACATTTCTTAGACAGTGACGCTACTTCGTGAGCTATCCGATTACCTTCCTAAAATATATGTTGGACTGTAAAAGCGGCAAAAGTTTCACTTGTATGTTTAATATCCTCAATGACATTTCTATATTCGGCTCGTGAGCTTGATCTTCCCCAGATAACTGCAATAATCTCTTGTGAATCGCCTTCTAAAATGATTGTCGCCCAATTATTTTGACGAGCCATTGAGGACACCTGTCGGCCACCTTATATGCCATTTTGCAATATCTAAAAAGTTAAAAACATGTTTGAATAGCGAATTTCCAAATATTTTGTTGCTTCCCTACTTATTTACATGATTTTACTGATCAATTGCAAATTGATAGATGATAATATTATTTATTTTGAATATATTTATATGGAAATATATAAAAAATAATTTATATAATAAATAAAATATTATAAATATTTATATAGCATATATATAAATATACCCCCATACTTTTATTATTCACATAATTTCCTCAAGTTCCCATATCCACATTTTTCAAATATGCCATTTCCCCGTGTTATTTTTCCTGTATCGCCATTTCATGTGCCCGTGCTACATAGTTTATGACCTCTTAATCTAATTGTCACTAAATATTTTCTTGAAACACTTTATTTAACACGTCATATGAGCTCGTTCACGAGTCACGACTCATTGTTAGAAATTAGAGTTATGTATTCTTGTTGATATAAAAGCAATTTCTTTTCCAATTCAAACACCATTTAAATTAGGAAATTCTTGTTAATGCACGGAAAATATTAGTTATTTTATGTAATTTTTCGTTAATGCCCCTAAAGAACTTTCGGGGTCGCCTGCCCCGAATTCCCATTATCTTTTAGCCCTCATGTTGAGTCTCGGCTTCGCCACTATATAGCGATCGACAAAAAATGAACTAATAATGTATTTTTCTATTTTTTATTTTTATTTTTATTTTTATTTTTATTTTTATTTTTATTTTTATTTTTATTTTTATTTTTATTTTTATTTTTATTTTTTTCTTAATTTTTTCATCTCATCCTAGAATCAGTCGAGAGACCATAGTTTCAGTTCAAACAAGACTCAGAAAAATAAAGGAAAAAGGAAAATATAATTAACTAAACAGTGGGAAGAACATGTTTTCACAGTCAATAGACAACAAATTAAATAATAGTAACCCTTTATTGAATTATAATATATATGATAAATATATACAATAAAAAATTGAAGAACAAATAAACAAGTGTAAAACCTGTGATTGGGATTAAATAAAATTTAAAGATTGGTCAGCGTGCATCCCGGGGGCACATGACTTGGATCCAATGGACAGCCAAGAACCCTAATATATAATTTCTTAATGAATTTTTTTATTTAATTAAAGGGTTTTTTTTGAGTGTCCAAGAAAGATATATGATAATCTTCTCAGCATATGCTGTCCTAATGTTTTACATTTATTTTATTAATTAATAATGACATTTTTTATTTATTTTAGTTTTTCAGACATTTGATTATTTTATTTTATTTTCGTTTTACGCGGTTAAAAAGGTCGGTGAGGGGATATAAAAAAATTAATCGAAATACGAGCATTAGACGAGGGTTTAACTGCCAATTAAACCGTCATTACCGACCACATGCAAGGCAAAACATTGGAACTTGGAAGGCTGCGTGAGGTGATTAATTAACGTATTAGCTAATTAATCTCGTGTGTATTTAGTTTAATTACCCTAAACATAGATGATAAGACTCTATTAGAATGTCGGCGTTACATAGCGACATATTTTTACTTTAAAATATCCATCTTTTGTATGAACAAAACTATTTTTAATTTGACCTTTCCAATTTACACTGCTAAATATACTCAATTTTTAATAATAATAATAATAATAATAATAATAATAATAATAATAATAATAATAATAATAATAATAATAATAATAATAATAATATTATTATTATTATTATTATTATTATTATTATTATTATTATTATTATTATTATTATTATTATTATTATTATTATTATTATTATTATTATTATTATTATTATTATTATTATTATTATTATTATTATTATTATTATTATTATTATTATTATTATTATTATTATTATTATTATTATTATTATTATTATTATTATTATTATTATTATTATTATTATTATTATTATTATTATTATTATTATTATTATTATTATTATTATTATTATTATTATTATTATTATTATTATTATTATTATTATTATTATTATTATTATTATTATTATTATTCAGTGCAAATGCCATTTTTTTAAACAAGAAAAACCAATGAAAAAAAGGAGGGGTGCGGTCGTAAAATTATTATAACTTAAAGGAGGTGGATGTCATAATTTTAAATATTTGAGGGAGTAGTTATCAAATGAAAAGGTTCAGAAAGGTTGATATCAAAATTTAAATGTGATTGTCAAATGAGCATAGCTGCCCATTTTTAAATTTTATTAAGAGACTGATGAACTAATTGTATGTTAGCTTGTAGTAATTGTAAGTACAGTTAAACCTCTAAAAATTAATACAGTTGGGACCATCAAAATTTCATTAATTTGGAGAAATATTAACTTATCGATAAATTAATAATTATTAATTTATATATTAATTAATAACTTATTAATTTATGAAATTACTTTTATTATTATTTTCAATAAATACATTTTCTTTTAAAAAAAATTACGTTTATATTATTCATTGTACTATTAGTTCCATGCACTATAGAGCTCGTTTCATTAATTGAAACTCTTAAAGTAGCAATGGTATAGAACGATTTATGTTGAGTTATGTGAAAACTATACCGAAACTCTAACCATGTTAAGAAAAGTGAGGGACGAGATTGAACTTCAACAAGAAACAAACGACAATTAAATTATAGTGTGTTAAGCCTTCATAGATCTATAAAATATGTATTGTACCACGTAATTAAGAATTATATTTGTGCATTATAAATTTATATATTACATGGGGCTTCTTAAAATTTTCGAATGTGTATTATCTTATAAATTTAGCGAATTATTAATTTAGCACGTTGTTCCCGAGTCGGGACCGGGAAAATTTATTATTTAAGCGAGGTTATTAATTTATCGGGTTAATTTATTGAGATTCTACTGTATACAGTCGGAACTAGTAAATTTTTATGAATTTAAAAAAATATTAAATCATCAAACTAATAATAATTTAATATTTTTACTACTAGTCGGGAGTCGGGACCGGCATAAATTATTACTTAAATGAAGTTACCTATGTTTGAATCTAAGGCACTTCACAAGTGATACCTCTCTCTCATGTGCATTGCGTTTCTAACTTTCCACATATCTTTTATGAATTTAATTACATAACCAGAAATAAATGAGAAAAATAGTACAGAAGAAAAAAAAAAGATGTAAGTGATCGATACATGTGGACTTTAATTCAACACCTTTTCCTCTACTTTCCAAGCTTTTAACAGTAGAAAAAACTCAAAAAGTATTTATTGTGCAAATTTCTATAATTATCTTTTTTTTTCTTTCTTTTTTTGCTAATTCCTATATTTACGGCAAACATTAAATTAATTTGTCCTATATGTCTAAATATTTTAATAAGTTTGAGCTACTTGAGACAATATGAGTTCACAAGTTCCAACATACGTTACTTTGGAAACTAGGGGTGTTCTCTCGGTTGGTAAACCGACCGAACCGAACCGAAACTTCGGTACCAAACACCGAACATTTGCCGGATACCGAACCAATACATGTTGAATATAGAACCGAAATTTTGGTTCGGTATTCAGTAACTAATTTTTGGAAATTTTTTATTCGGTACGGTATACGGTATTGATGCCCGGCATAATGTACCGTACAAAATAACGAAATATTTAATAAATACTTTTTTTCACATTTTTTAATATATTAAAAATATTTTCAATTTTATCAGTGCCGAACCGAAAAACCGAATTAATTCGGTAAAAAATCGTACCCGACCGAATAGTTGATAAGATAAAGGGTACAAATTATTGAAATACCGAAATTTCAGTTCACCAAAATTCCGATACAATATTACCGAATGAACACACTAGTTGAAAGTTTATTCAACACTTATTTTAAATATTAATTGGAAAGTCAATCTAATAGCTTAAAATTGTATCTTGTGTTGTTAACGTATAACCTTCAAAAAAGCAAGATATTAAAAAAAAAAAAAAAAGATATAATTCATTCTGGTCCATCTAATTCTCACTCAATATAACTAACGACTAAGAGGCTATGTAACACATAAACTTCAACTTCTTAATGTTTTTGTTTTTCGGATATATTTCGTTGGAAATTTGAAGACACCTGCCGGACACCTTATAGGTCATTTTGCAATTTCTATAAAGTTAGAAACATGTTTGAATAATCCATTTTCAAATATTTGTGTTGCTTCCGTAATTATTTACAATTCAATGATCAATTACAAATTGATAGTTGATAGGTAAATTTATTTTCAATATGTTTGTATGAAAATAAATAAAAAGAAATAAAAACTTATATATGTTTATATAGTATATTTATAAATATACCCCTATTTTTAATATTTTACACATTTCCCCTAAGTTTTCGTATCCTAATTCTTGGGACATGCCGTTTCCCCGTGCCCGTTTCTCTGTTTCCCCATATCGCTGCTTTCGTGTTCGGGCTACATACATATGTTGGTTTAAAATGTTCACGGGGAATACAAATAAATGATAAAAATTGGCTGAAGTGAAAGTAATTGTCAAGTTACAAAACTCTATAAAAAGTACCCCTTCGTTTCTAAATAAATGTCTCTTTTCATTTTTTCACAAAGATTAAAAAACTCAATAAATGTGTTTTGATTTTAGGAAAAATATATAAAAATGACCCAAACAACATTTATCAGTTAATGATTTATAAGAGAGAATTAATACTTAGAATTGCATTAATAAGGTTAAAACGGGAAAAATACATTTAATGCAGTATTGGAAATCTATATTAATATATGAGACAGCTATTATGGAACAAATTAGTAAATTGTAGATGATCACAAATGGTTGATAAATAGGTTACTATGATTAGCAAATCATTATAAATACCCATTTAGTAAATTCCAAATTTAACAATTATAATTGAACTTATCGAGTTGCTATGTGTTTGATAAAATTAAGCACAGAATACCGAACGCTGAATAAATATCTGAATAATTAAGAGTAGTATCTGAATGCTGAATGCTGAACGAATAAGTTTATTTGATAACCGAACATCTTTAGCGTCTGAATGATATATAATATTGCTATATTAGCCCTATCCATAAATTTATTTACCAGCTGAATCATTAGTACTTCTAATTTTACAATAAAAATTTATAAAACTAATTACAATATTATAAGAGCTCAACAAACATGGCCTAAATTTCACTTAATTAATTTAATTATAATTTCTGACATGCTAAAAGGGGATTGGTGGACACAAATCTTGCAAACAAGCTATATATAATAGAATACAAGCAAGTGGAGACTGCCTCATACGTGGAAACATTCATCTCATTCATCCTTAACCAAGACCATCATATTCAACAGCTATATATGATCACTTAAGACAAATTATATATATATATATATATATATATATATATATATATATATATATATATATATATATATATATATATTTATATATATATATATATATATATATTCTGAATATTATTGCAAGTGGAGATATAAAATTAATTATATGAATTTGGGATCTTGGTTTTTGTCTTTAAAAAGATTAATTAACCATATATTATAAATATTAGGGTTTTGGCTCTACGAGTTTAAGAATGTCTAGATGGTACGTACTGGTTGTCGTCTAATGCTAATGGTGACTGTTCATACTTGTTTTGAAGGGGCAATTAGCTAATTTTATTTTGTCTTTTTATTTTTTATTTTCATTTAGGGTTTATTAGGGATAACCCCCTTGTTCATATTTTCTAATGAGGTAGATCCAATTAATTTTCGCCTTTTTGAGATACACCCAAATTTGCCAACTTGGCAAAATATATTATATAATTTCCCTTTAATACCCCTGTTTTATTTTTGAACGCCATTTATTTCCTTAACTACGTGATATGAGATTTGCTGACATGTTGCCTAAAATCACGGAATAAATTTACGTGAGTTTATTGGCCGTTTCTATCAAATCGTGTACAATCTGTTTTGAAGATTTTCTCCAGCGTTTCATCGTTTTTCTATCGTCTTTGAAGATTTTTTCACCGGCGTGGAAATAGGATCGGATTTGAGCGTTCATTGTTGTACGTTTTTAAGCGGGTATGAATGCGTTTTTTTTCGTTTTTTTATTTTCGCTGTATGTCCAGGGTTGTCGTGTACGGTGGTTAGACATTTTTAAGAGTTGTGTTGATACTTGATTATATTAAGTAGAACGTTTTTTAACAAAATTACGTCGTCACATATACATCGTTATTTTTGGCTGATGATGTTTGTTTGGAAGAGGATTCACAGAGTTATAAGAGGATGGTTCACGCAGTCGGACCAGAGTTGTTTTATTTGAGCGTCGTAGTTGGTTTTTGCAATAATCGAAATAAATGTCTGTTGTGGTCGAGTTCATGAGTTTGATCCATATTGATGGTTGGTTTATTTGTTTACAACAGTCGATTTTAGTGTGCTCGGTAGTACATTAAAATATATTTCGTAGTCTTTTTTAATTTAGCGTATGGATTTTGCATTTTAAGTTTATTTTTGATGATATTAATGTATTGTCATTCAAATGTATTATGATCACTATTTAATCATTTTTTAGTATTCTGCATTTTTAATTTTGTTTCATGATTTTAGGTTTTTTCGATGGCGAATTTCGTACGGATTTTGTTGAGGTTTGGTGGGTTGGTTGCTATAAAGAGGTGTTTACAATGTAATGGCTCAGTAACTTTGGTTAAGTGTTAAACCGTTGTAATACAGTAGTATACTATTCTGAATACCGTATGATACTACCATTATCATTTTATTATACTATCATGAGATTATTAATGTACTAGAGTTTTTTAACTCGACATATTGATTTGATTGTGTTATGATGTGTTTTATGTATTTTATCAAAACCCTAGATTGAAATTATGAGATTATTAATGTACTATTTTATTGGTTATGTTGGAATACTTTACGTTGGTTTTGTTCTCAATGTTCTTGTCATTTCAGTGGTATATTGTTTGTAACACAATTTCATATCACTACTATAACCGTAATATACTATCATAGCAGATTAATGTACTATATTGAAATTATTAATATACTATGTGGTTGAATAATACGGGATCCATAGTCGATTAACGAGATCCATAGTCGAATTAGATCAATAAGATAGTCTATTACATGATATAAGGAAAATTACCCTAATTGATTAGTATTTCAAACAAACATATTATTCAGTTTCCATATATATTATTATTTTTTCATATATATTATTATTTACCCTAATCGTTTTCATATAATAAGAAAAATTACCCTAATTGATTAGTATTTCAAACAAACATATTATTCAGTTTCCATATATATTATTATTTTTCCAATAGTCAAATAACTAAACCCATAGTCGAATTAGATACATGGGATAGTCTATTAAATGATATGAAATAGTCTATTAATTTTAAAACACAAATCCGCCGCCGTCACTTCTCAAATCTAGGGTTTTGATGATTCTTCGGCCCATAGTCGATTAACGAGATCCATAGTCAAATTATACCAGTGGGATAGTCTATTAAATGATATGGGATAGTCTATTAATACAGATGTAATTCGACTATGCATCTCGTTAATTAACTATGGGTCGAAGAATTATCAAAACCCTAGATTTGACTAATCCTAGATTTGAGTAACCCTAGATTGGAGCAGTGACGGCGGCGGCGACGGCGGGCAACGACGATATCACTCCTAAATTGATTGTTACGACCTTGGATGCGGGAGCGGCGGAGGTCTTGGTCGTTTTTGGCGGTCTTGGAGGTGGAGGTGGTCGGATGTGGTGGTGGTGGAGGACTAGGCGATGGTGGAGGTGTTGCTTATGGCCAATATCGTTGTTATCGTCGTTGGCCACTGGCGACAACGGTGACAGAGGTGGCGGCGGTCGGAGGTGGAAGCAGCGGGAAAATAGGGAGGGATTTCGGAGTGCAGAAAATCGTCAATCGCCGGTGTATAAATTTCTGGTTTTCTTTGGGACGTTTGCAGATTTTTATTGTGGTTTTGTGGGATAGTGTTTTAACGGGAAAATAGAGAGGGATTTGATATTATTTCAAAAGGTAAAGTAACGGGATTTGTGGGATTTGATTGAGGGTACTTATGTAATTTAGAAAAGTTTGGGTTTTTATCAAAATGGCAAATTTATGTTTGGGTCTACCCCTATTATTTAAATGTTTAAGGGGGTTATATCTAATAGACCCTTTCATTTATTTATTTTGCTAATTTTGTAAATGAGTTATTTTATTTATCTATGGAAGAAAATCAACGTTGATTAAATTCATTAATAGAAAGTCTGTTGATCTCAAACTTCCCATATGTCCTATATATGTGTGTCTATTTATCTCAATTTCCTCCATTTAGCAAATCCAATGAATTATTTATTAACCTGGAATACTAAATTAATCATAATCAGTTGTCTCAATGAACTATAATCTTACCATTCGAATTGGGTCGAAGATGTGTCAATGAGAATTTATTATGAACAAAATATTAACGCGCGAGTTCCGATAATGAAAACCCAAGGAATATATATTTCTAAAGTATAATGCCGTCATTATAACCAATACGACGAATTGACTGAAATGTTCTTCTACCAACGGTTTAATTATCTAAGAAATATATCAAAACCTCATTAGGAGAGTTACGTTGGTAACAAATTGTGGTGACTAGGTGACCGGGGTTCCCCCTCAACGGCAACAAAAGATTTTTTTGCGGAAAATACACACATGCAAGTGTACGTCTCGTAACAAAGAGTAACAGTGTTCTCAAAAGAGTCAAATGTCGATCGCACAAGAAGTATGCAAACTAGGGGTGGGAACGAGCCGAGCTCGGCTCTTTTGGCCAGCTCGAGCTCGAGCTCGAGTCCATGTTGCCGAGCTCGAGCTCATCGAGCCAATTATTTTTGGCTCGAGCTCGAGCTCGAGCTTATTTAATTTTTTTTTTATTTTTTTATTATTATTATTTAATTTTTTATTAAAATCATTTTATTTTTTATTAAAATTTATTCATAGGAAAAAAAAAATTATAAAATAAATAATGAACTCTAGTTATATATATTTTTTATTTTTTCTATTATTATTATTATTATTATTATTATTATTATTATTATTATTATTATTATTATTATTATTATTATTATTATTATTATTATTATTATTATTATTATTATTATATTATTATGAATTATTTAAGTAATATAGATTTGTTTCTATTTAAATACTAGATATATTTATTATTATAGACTATTTACTATTTAGTTAATAATAATAATAATAATATGAATAAGAATAATATATATATATATATATATGTAAAAAGAAAAAAAAAAAAAAAAAAAAAAAATTAAGAAGGCAGCTCGCGAGCCGGCTCGCGAGCTGCCGAACAACTAATTTTGGGCTCGAGCTCGAGCTCGTCCGAAGCTCGAGCTCGTGAGCTCGAGCTCGAGCTCGAAAAACCCGAGCTCGAGTTCGAGCTTTTTTCGAGCCGGCTCGTCGAGTTCGCGAGCCGGCTCGGCTCGTTTACCACCCCTAATGCAAACTATCTAATCCTAAGTACTAAATTCTAACAATTATCTTCTTATCCAACATAATAAAAGTTTCAAAATTGTAGTGGTGGATCGGTAATTAAATCGTAAATGAAGTTTAATAGAGCGGGCTCAAAGATTACAGTGTTTGGGGGCAGCAACCCCAAATTATTTTTAGGAATGTTTGATTAATAAAACAATGCTCTCTTTCTTGGCGGATGTATGTCTTGTTCTTGGCCCAATTACCACATTAATTTTGGTGTTCTTTATTCTTTATTTTTAGGGCAAATGACAAATAGGCCTATGACAAGGGCACTTAATTAAAAGAGAAACATCCAATTTTTTTGTCCTTCAAATAAATCCAGCTCATTCAAACTTATTTGCAAATAAGGAAAATCCTTTTATATATATCAAAATTACTCCCAATTCATTGAAACCCAATTCAATTCCAATTTCATCATTGAAACCCTAATTTCAATTTTCACCCCAATTTTGAACCGCCACCACCGGAGACGGCCGGTCGCCGCCGTTGACCGGCGTTGACTTTTTTTTCCGGCCAGTCAACTGTCGGGTCTCCGGCGTTGACTTTTTTTTTTTTTTTTTTTTTTTTCTTAAAAAAAATATTTTAATTAATATTACTGTCTTCGCTGCTAAATTACTGTCTCCGGCAGTTATTTAACTGTCGGAGACAGTAAATTAACTGTTAATTGACTTTTTTTTTCTTCAAAAATATTTTAATTAATATTACTGTCTTTGCTACTAAATTACTGTCTCCAACAGTTATTTAACTGTCGGAGACAGTAATTTAACTGTTAATTGACTTTTTTAAAAAATATTTTAATTAATATTATTGTATTTGTTGCTAAATTACTGTATCCAACAATTATTTAACTGTCGGAGACAGTAATTTAACTGTTAATTGACTTTTTTATTCATCCAGCAGTTATTTAACTGTTAATTGACTTTTTTATTCTTAAAAAAATATTTTTAATTAATATTACTGAATTCGTTGCTAAATTACTGTCTCCAGCAGTTATTTAACTGTCAGATACAGTAATTTAACTGTTAATTGACTGTTTTTTTTTTTGATTTTTTTTTCTTAAAAAAAGTTATTTTAATAAATATTACTGCCTTGGCTGCTAAATTACTGTCTCCAACAGTAATTTAACTGTGTTAGACAATAATATTAATAATATTACTGTTCGGGAAAATAATATTCATAATATTACTGTCTGAGACAGTAATTTATTAGCCAAGACAGTAATATTAATTAAAATATTCTTTTCTAAGAAAAAAAAATTTCAAAAAAAAAAAAAAAAAAAAAGTCAACGCCGGAGACCGGCGGTCAACCACCGGTCAACGGTGGTTGACCGGTCGGAAAAAATTTCAGGAAATTTTTTTAAAAAATAAAAATAAAAAAGTCAACCACGGAATCTAAGCGGAAAAAAAAAATTCAGAAAAAAATTTATTTTATGAAAAAAATAATATTTTGGGGGTTAATGTGATATATTTGTTTAAATTCAAGGTCAATGTGTAATATTAAGGACGTTAGAGCATAATGGATGAAATTGATAAGAATTATATTACGGAGGGTATTTTAGACTAAAGACATGGGGATTGGTTTTATTGAGAGACTGTTTTTTTTATGGATCAAAATGCATTTAAGTCCCATGTGATGGGCCTTTTTGTCATTCGCCCTTATTTTTATTGTTGTTCATCATACAAACATAATTTGAGATTTGTATGATTTTGTGGGTTGATTGTCTCAACAGCTGATTGTCTCGACAGGTAGTTGTCTCAACAGTTAGCTTGTTACAACAATTGACTGATAATTCTCAAACAATATATATATATATATATATATACTTATATTGTAGTCATTGAAGTCTTCCCCGAAGTTCCTAAATTCTTAGCTTAAACTCTCAACAAATGTAGGTTCTAACACTATTTTGAGGTCAATTTATGAAACATTTCAACAATTCAACGTATGTAGTTTTTTTTTCTTTTTCTTTTTTTTTCTTTTTAATTTTTAAAACAGCCCATTAAGTACCTCAAAGTCTTATAAGCCTTCTATATTTTCCCTATACATATACTTTCTGATGATTTGAAAGAAAGCCCATGAAGGAAAAAAAAACATTTATTTCTTAGAAATGTTTTAGTTATGTAATTATGTTATATACCAAAATAAATAGAGAGAGAAAGATAATGGTATAAATGACAAATAAAATTTGTATATATATGTTTTATTCTTCAATAAGATTTGGAGTTATAACCAAAGTCAGTTTTAGGTACTGATATACCTAAGTGGACCTTTAATATGCCAACTAATTATTTCATTATATTGGGCTAGAAGTTAAGGTCCAAAAGAACAAGCCCACTGGATTGAGGGCTCAAGCCCATCATATTAACTAAATACCTAATTAGAGCTATATTCTAAGTGGAAATAAATCATACTTTAATTAGGATTCAACCACTAATTATGTAATAAGACCTCAGCCTCATTGTAAAAGGCGTGTTCTAGCAAATCTCTTGAGTTCTATTGATCTCGTGCTCTCTACCCTATTCTATGTGCTAGCATCTGATTTGAGCGTCGGAGGGGTTTCCGGGTTTGATAGTCAAGTCTTCATCTTTGAGTGCTTGGATCATCTGCTCGCGTGCAAGAAACTTACCCCATGTTTCTGTATCATTCTATCAAGGTGATCTACACACCCCGTGTTCCCGTATCAATTTATCAAGGTGATCTACACATCATCAGGTACTAAAAAAAACTAAGAAATATAGTCAATAAATCAAGTTACTCGAACTCTAACGCCTTAATTGAAACTGATCCTAAAACACATTTAAGTTTGATTTTAATTGCCAATCTAATCTTGTACAGTGCAGTTCGTTAAGGAGTCGACTCAATCCATCTACATTCGTAGGAATCACGCGAAAGATAGATAAGAAACAAGAGCTTCTAAGCTTCAATGAAGAAGAAAAATCATGTTGTTGCATTGTGACATATACCAAAGATTATTACCATAAGACAATAGAGAATGGCAGTTTTGTTCTGTACAAGTTTGAAGTTCGAAATGGTAGGATATATATACAAGAGAAAATCTAAGGAGTGAGTTCACACAACAATTTTGAGGTGTAAGTAATTATTGGTTTTGTGAATAGAGCCAAGATCCATTTAGTAGATTGTTTACTAATTAATACCATCAATAAGCCCAAAACAATGATTTTAATAGTGATGTGGGACTATTATTTTTATAGTTTATAACCCTTTTCACATCTAGACCAAACTATAGTTTATGTTGATTGATGCATATTTTAAGGCAAACTTTTCATATGTAGATTGTTTTTATTAGTTTACTAGTTAAGAGTTAAGGTTTTGTAGAACCTACACCTGGTGAAATATTGATGATGCTAAAAATAGATCACCTTAAGTAATTGAGACCGAGGGAGCTGGGAGAGCAAAGTGGATCACTGCTCACGTGCTAGATGGCCCTGAGATACCTGTGAACAAAGAACACGTGAACTAGGCCGGGGTTGATCCGGCGGAAACCCCTCCGACGCTCAAGTCAGACGTCAGGATTGTGGAAATAGTTGAGAGAATACAAATTATAGTATTACTCAGATAATAGGACGTACCTTAAGGAATGAATTCAAATGATTATTTATAGCTTAGTAGAGATTGTTGGGCCCAAACCTTACTTGAAGGTGATTGGGCCTCGGTGTTAGTGGTCTTAAATATTGGGTTCGTGGCCCATTAGGTAAAGAAATTGTAGGCCCATTGGGTTGGCCCAATTAGACATATCAAATATACTATGTAATGTTACACCACTGATCTACATATAATAAGACACACTCATGTGTATGTATGCTTAGTAGGTACTTATTTATGTAGATCTACTATTCAAAACCGCATGGTGTATTTCACCAGGTGTAGGATCTCATAAGTCAACAGTTAAGACCTTTTTTTCATTATTATGGATATTTTCATTTATTCGTATGGAAGTACATAATCAAATAGTTTGCTCGAAAATAAATCAACTCTACCTCCCCTGAACTATGGTTTTTGGCAACTACACCCTCGAGTATTTAAAATTTGGCATCCATCTTCCATAATCTATAACAATTTGGCAACCCTACTCATATATATATATTTTTTCCATTGCTTTCATGGGGAAAACATTCGTTTTTCCTTGATGTCAATAGTAAAAATAGAAAAATTGTTTTCCTTCACATTATTTGGGTGTGAAAATTTGTTTTCATTCGTTTATTTAATTCTAATTTATAAGATTTGTAATAACAGTTAACTCTTTAAAAAAAAATGTTTTTTTATGAAAATGCTAAATTTGAGTCGATCCTTTTAGTTTTCACACCTAAATATATTAAAATAAAATAAAATAAAATAAACTCGCCTACTTTTATTATTGATGTTTACAGAAAATATGTATTTTCTACAAATAATTGAAAGGGTCATTACAAATAAGTCCATCAATGGGTACTTATTTATAAAGAGATCCAGA
Source organism: Erythranthe guttata (assembly GCF_056151865.1). NCBI lineage: Eukaryota > Viridiplantae > Streptophyta > Magnoliopsida > Lamiales > Phrymaceae > Erythranthe > Erythranthe guttata. The sequence continues at coordinate 15,479,275 of NC_142536.1, read as the reverse complement.
ATAAAAACTCATTTACCAATTGGTCCAAATTTTTGTAAAGGACTAAAATAACCCCTCATACTTTAATATGCTCCAATTTCATCCATAACTTAATTTAATCTCAATTTGACACCAAATTTCACAAATTATTCAATTTTGAACCAAAACCTTTTTTTTTCAAAAAAAAAAAATTCAAAATTTTTTTTCCCGCCGGATTCCGGCATTGACTTTTCAATTTTTTTTTTCTTCCAGATTTTTTCGCCTGTTTCCTGCGTTGACTTTTATGATTTTTTTTTTATTTTTTATTTTTATTTTTTATTTTTCTTTTCTTTCTTTTTGTAACTTCTTTTTTTCGTTTAAACAGCAATATTGCTGTGATCGACAGTAATATTAACTATATTACTGTTAAACATAGTAAAATTAACTAAACTACAGTTTAACACAATAATATTGGTATATTAATCTCTAGCACATCTCTAGCACAATAATATTAACACAACAAAACTCATTATTATTGTGTAATAGAGTAATATTACTATGTTGACCGTTCAACAAATGTAAACATAATAAAAAGCCAAAAGCATTAATATTACTGTGAGTGACAGTAATATTACTATAACAACAGTAATATTACCGTCAACCACAATAATATTACAATAATAGACAGTAATATTATTACATTACTCCGTGAATAACTGAAAGAAACAAAAAAATCCAAACAAAATAATAATATTGATGTGGTTGACAGCAATATTACTATAACAACAGTAATATTACTTTCAACCACAGTAATATTATTGTGTTTACAGTAATATTACAATAACAGACAATAATATTATTACGTTACTCCGTGAATAACTCAGACAAAACAAAAAACCCAAAAAAATAATAATATTGATGTTGTTGACAGTAATATAATTGTGTTTACAGTTATTTTACTGTCAACGACAATAATATAATTACGTTGCCTTGTTAACAAATAAAAAAAAAAAAATAACAAAAAAATAAATAATAATAATAATATTACGTTAATTTACTGTCAACGGCAGAACAATTACATAATTGTATTGTCAACGGCAGTACAATTACGTTAATTAACAGTCATTGACAGTATAATTACGTTAATTTACTGTCAGTGACAGCACAATTACGGTCAACATTTAGCGGCGGACGTAAAAAAAAATACAAACAAAAAAAACTTGAAAAAACACTAAAAAAAAGTCAACGCAGGAAACCGGCGAAAAAATCCGGAAGAAAAGAAAAGGAAAAAAAAAAGTCAAAATCGGAAACCGGCGAAAAAATCCGGAAGGAAAAAAAAATCGAAAAGTCAACGCCGAAATCCGGCGGCAAAATCTTTTTTTTGAATAAAAGAAGTCAAAATTTGATTTTTGTGGACAAAATTGATTAAATTGGGGTTACAATTAAAAATTTGGGATAAAAAGGTTGCGGGTAATATTGGCATATACATGAATGTTTCCTTTATTTATAATAAATATTAAAGGGATGAGCGTATTAATGAAAGAGATATAACCCCTAAACCTAGAATAATAAAGCTGCTTGGTTGGGGACTTATGCACAAAAACCCCATAATTGAAAAGAAAGTAATGAAAAATTAGATAGAAAGGTGTGGTTGTCAAATTATTATAGTTTAGAGGTGGAAGTTGAAATTTTAAATGTTTGCGTATAGTTGCCAAATGGTTGTAATTCAGAGGTCAAATGCCAATTTTTTTAATGTTTGGGGTATTTTTGTCAAATCACTTGGGGAGGTTGATGCAAACTGCCGTATAAACATGTGTTGATATTTGCAAACTGCCCTATAATCAATTGAGGACTATGTAAGACGGTAACATAATTTGGGGGGATTATCATAATTACAGAAACATAAAGAAGATTTTTGTAATTAAACCTTACCTTAGGGATTTCTCGTAATTTACCCGATATATTGTCACTCTCTTTGCGCATTCATATAGTTTGAGCACACGCAACAAATACTGCAATTCATTAGTATCTGCGAATGCCTAATTTCGAATATAGACCTATCAAAGACTTAAACTATTGAATCATGTTATTCGCCCACATTTAACACATGCCAGAAAGTAAATCCAATATATACACATATAATTCAAAAACAAATGTTGTAATTTTTCTTAGCTTACTTATTATTAAGTCAATTATTTGTAATATTGAATTTATCACAATTATTTATCCTTTAATAATGAATTATGGATCCTAAAATATTGAGCGGATTCGAACACGTAACATTCTTGCATCAAATCGTTAGGTTTTGATTGACAAAACTTAAAACTTGACAAATCTTATACGTTCAGAAATCAGAAAAATTTCCCGATAGAATTGATTCAAAATTTTGATATTTTTCAACATTTTTCAAATAGCAAACAAAGAAATCCCCATTACTACATCCTCAATTTGTAACATGATCTGAATACTGTTCGGAAAAAAAAAAAAAAAAAAAAATGGGATGGAAAAGACGAAAATACCCCTATTCTCCAACAGCCCCCATTGTCAAGGAAATAAGAAGCAAAGGTATCTTTCTGGTGGTGATGTAACCACTAACCATTTCTATTAAATAACACCGATCGACCAACCGTGTGCCTACACGTGTCAAATTCCCCAAGGGGGGAATTGTACAATTTAAACCAGTAGTTGGGAGTGAAATTAGGGGAAAAAACCCTCTTCAGACAATGGGTCTTTCTAATTACTTCTTTTGCAAAAGGGCCAAAACCAAGTGGGCCCACTTACACTGTTGTGTAAGTGTTGGACAATTGGGCCCCCCCAAAAATGACCCCCCCACCCCCACCCCCCCTTGTGTTAATGGCCTTTTTATATATGACCAACTCTCCACACATTGATTTCCTTTTTAAGAGCCTCATTCTTGGGTAGTAAGCGTTATACTAGTGTGTGTGTGTGTGTGTGTGTGTGTGTGTGTGTGTGTGTTTATGTGTGTAGTGTGTGTGTATTTTCTTTTTTGGTAATTAGTTGAAATTAAAAATGTCAAATAACAGAAGAGAAATAGTTTCAAGAATTACAGAAAATGAGATCAATGATCTTCTATTGAAGCTGCAACAATTTCTTCCAGATTCTACTTCAAGATGTACCAAAAGGGTAAGTTCTTTTTCCTTTTCTTTTAATTTATTTATTTTTTATTATTATTATTTTTTATTTTTATTATTATTATTAATGTTTTGTTTCCCACCCTTTGATTTAAGTTGATTCAAACTGCAGATAGTTTTTTTGTTTCTTGATCAAAGGGTTTTTTCTTTCGTTCAAAAAATCGAGCTTTACGAAAATCTATGTATATCGATAATCATGCAATTAAATATATATGAGCAAGACAAAATAATAATTATTGGTCCCTCATTTTTCAAAGACAAGAAAATCTTTTTAGGAGAAAAAAAAATAAGAAAAAAAGGTGTAGCATGAGATCATGACTTTTTTTACTGGCTCCCATTGGTAGTTTTCACACACACTGTGCGTGCATTGTGTGTATTTATACATACATACATATATGTATGTAATGTGTGTGTATATGTGTGTGTAGGTATCAGCATCAAAGATCTTGAAGGAGACAAATAATTACCTCAAGAAACTGCACAAAGAAGTGGATGACCTAAGTGAGAGACTTTCTCAACTTTTGGCTTCTGGAATTATTACTAATATTGATGAAGATGCTATTAGGACACTTTTAAATCAATAGCACCACCCCACAAAAACAATTTCAAAAAAAATAAAAAAAATAATAATTAATTACTAAAAAAAGGATAGATTATATTATTATTGTATTGGATTGGATTATTGCAAGTGTTGAAACATGTTTGAAATGGTTTGATTATGGTTTGATTGTGTTTCCCGGGGTTCATACTTAGCTCTAGCTAGTTAGGTGTGTGGAATTAATGCTTGTTGTCTTATGTAGTTGTTGATGTTGGACTCTATGAACATTGTAATTTTTATTTAGGATGATATCGGTCTTTATTGTCGTGTTTCAGTTTTACATGTAGTACTTTTTTTTTTTTCAAATGTAGTGTTATATATTTTAAAAATATTGCGCTTGATTTTTATTTTATTTTACCAGTTGATTGCTGATGCGGCTAACAAATGGTTTTTACTTATATGAACAATATTTGTTCGCTGCCGTAATCGAAAAAGTGCTTAGTTTTTTTTTGTAACAATGGGTCATTAACGGGAAAATTAAAAAATTCGGGAGCGAAATAAAACCAAAATTAAGAAATTTTATGAAATTATTGCATATAAAATGGTATAAAAGAGAGAGCAAAATCGGGGTTCTTGCATTCGGGGGTTCTTACGTATTACATAGTTTTTTTTCATTAGAAAAGCCTCCTATGATATTTTTGTTGTTCCCGGTATATAAAACGGGTAGTGAATTTAGTAAAATGGTCGAACAAATTAATTAGTGAAAATACGAAAAGATTAGCCGATGCGAGAAAACTCTTTCCTTAAGACAATATTGCCTCGCTACGGTGCTTACGGTTATTTGACAATGGTCTCCCAAGATACAACGGCTAACTCGGCATATGAGCACTCAAAATCCCGAGTACAACGAACGTTACTTTGTGTCTCAAACTCTCGAATCGAATACGGAAGAAATTATTCTACGAAGAATATTTTCGGGCTTAAGAAAGAAGAATTCCATAGAACAAAATTATGGAATTGAATTAATTTTTATGTTGTTTTTAAATCAAACATGTGGAGTTTCGATTTATAAGTTTCCAATGGTTGTGATTAATGAACACAACCCTTAGGAAATTAAACAAGTGAAAAGGTGTGGCCACACCTCTTCATATTGTCACACCTATTTGATCAAATAGGTGCCTAAAAATATTTTTTTAATTTTCATTCAAAAAATAATTTTATTTTAATAAATAAAATTTCCAACAATCCCCCACATGAATGAAATTAACGAAAAATGATGGATTCTATCGAGAGTTCAAGTGGAAACTATTGCAATGGGGATAGGTAGCTTTTGGTTTTGAACTTTCCTTAGCGGTATACCATCGGATTTACTTGGCTAGTTAGTGAACGCGAACTGACAGCCGTTTGTGTAAACCAAGACAATGATATCCACACAATAGTTTTCCCACATTTCATCAGTTCTCATGGTTGCGTCCATTTTGGCCCTGGAGCACATCTTGGATTCATAAGTGTTTGTCATTTTGAAGCGGCCCAGACTTCTACACTTAGATAGGTGATGTCCTATTAAAGGTATCCTGTCAATACCTCACATTTTGTCAAGGTTTTGGAATCATTAAAAACTTTCGCTTATCCTATACTCTCTCTGCAGGCAGCACTAATGTCTATCACGGGAATGAGTTGGAAATATATAATTTCATAGAAATATATATTCCTTAGTGCATCACTGAATTTCCAAAGCTTAGTTGTCCCTTTTGAACCAGTTCTTGGGATCTCCAATCATCATGGTTGGGTTACCACTATAGAAATTCTTAATGTGTGGGTTTTAATCTCACTCCCCTAGACAGGCAATATGTTTAATCTCTTTAGTTGACTTTTAGTCGCGGATCCGCTATTAACAATTGATTTGCATAATCAATTTTAATTATTTCTTTTGAGATCAATTGCCTAATGGTCTTATATGTACGACGAGTGTGTCGATACTTGACATTATACATGTCGTTTGTGCCCTTATCGTAACCGATTGGCTATCACAATTTATTCATAATTGCAGGCACCGACTTAGTCCAACACGGAACATCCTCCAATAGTTTTATGAAGTTTATTCAACTTCTTTTCTAACTTTATCTAAAGCTATATATTCGAATTCAACCATAAATCGAGATATTCATTTTTCTTTGAGGATTTCCAAGATACATAATCTTAGTAGACTCATATATCCAATGTACTTTCCTAATACAATTTGATATTTTCTTTAATATAATCCATTTAAATGCCATACTTACTAAGAACCCTTATAGTATCATTGAATGGTTATCTATTTTGGGATTATATATAAGAAATATATTGCCAAACTATCCAAAATTATTTGTAATTGAACCATTGTTCATCATTATTTTTGGCAAAGTAAAGACTTGGTTTTTAGACAACTAGATCAATTTTCTAGTAGTGTCTCAACATGAGACTTTCAATAAGACTATCTTTGTCTTAGTGAATTTAATCTTGTAAGATTACATCGTCTAGACCCTCGTCTTTCACATCAAAAATTTAATTTATTTTTTTAATTATTTTTTTATTTTTCTCAACATTTCAAAATAATATCATGATCACTATCTCATGATTATAATGTCGTCTATAGACATATACTTCCATGTGCTTTTAATATAAACACACTGGTCACACTCGTTATTACGAGAATTATTTGATAACACGATTTTATCAAATATTATGGTCAAATTACAAAAAAAAACCTTCTATTTGGGATATCACAACCACCCCTCACCTATAAATAATTTTACAAGTCCACCCTGGCGGTGTCAAATTTAGTGAAATCTTCTAGATTATATGGAATATTCTTAATTTTGTAACTGTTTTATCCCATTCGAACTCCATATTTTGAAGCAATATGATCATAAGATGTGTTTTTTGGCTTGTATATATCAGATTGTGGTGCATCAGAAACTGCATTTTCGCACAAAACGAGTACAAACTAAAGAACATTCTTCTAGAAGATTATGTTGAATTTGACACCATAAAAGTGGACATGTAAGAAGATTCATAGTTGATGGAGGTAAATATAATTATCCAAACATGAACGATTTTTTCGTAATTTAAACATACTTCAGATGGTGGTTGTAATTTACCCTATTTTTTTAGCTAACTATTCATAAAACTACCAATTAGGCGATATTTTGTAAAAGCACCGTGAGAAAGTTATTGTCGATGTTAATAAAGGTAAACAATATACTAGAACCTCGATAATTAATAATCTTGCCTAATTCGTAATTTCTTTCGGTTCCAACTCGATAAAAAACGTACTAAATTATTAGTTCGATAATTTAATATTTCGGTATATTAAAAGAATTTTGCTAGTTTCTACTATATTAAGGTTTAAGTGTACTTAACTCCCTTATGGTTACAAACTTTTGTAGACCCCCTTGTGTTGGTTATATCAGCTCAAAAACCCCTCGTAGTTGACGAGGGTTGCGTCTGTTAGTTTTTCTATCAAATTTAACTGGGCACATCAAATTTCAATGGGGATCATTTGTAAAAATTAAAAAGAAAAATATAAACATAACGGAGGTAATCTACAAAAATGTAGTATTTTGACATTTAACCCACACAGTTAATTTCCAAAATTTCAATTTTCGTTATCCATTTGATTCATTATCTATCTTTTCAATGTTACTATTGATGGACATGTTGCTAGGTATTTCTCTGACAAAATAATGGTTCTTTGGTCCAACATAGAGCTTGGGATCTATATATGTGTAGCTGACACAAGTGTTTTGGTCTTGGATTTTTTTAGTCATATTTAATCACCAAATTAATAGAAATAAAAATTTAACAAATAGGGAGACCCTAGTCAATAATTTAAAGTATACAATGATATTTACTAACCCCAAGCAGTTCTACTTAATTATAAAAATACTATTTAGGCTGTATTTGGTTGCATTAAGTAGTGAATGCTGAATGACTAAGAGTATATTTGATAACTGAATATTAATAATGTATGAATATATTTTTTTTTAATTATAATGCATGAATTGTTGAAACATTAATTCAACCAATTATGGAACGAAGGAATTAGTTAATAATAACAATAAAGAAAAATGCATTTATATTTTCCTCGAATGCTGCACTGATAAATTAAATTTGGTGGATCCCTCGGTAGATGGATGTTTGATGTATGTACAATATCTTTGAGACAGAATGGAGGTTGTCACTTTTAGTAAACCAATTGTGAAAGAACGAATTGCATTTAGGCCTTAAATAATTAATTTTTTTTATGAGGTCAATCGACTCAATCAAGAAGATAATAAATAATTTTATCATTGATAATTCGTTTTTACGTCATATTTATGTCTTTCCCGTGTTTATTTGGTAATCGTTCTCGGCCAATAGACATGTTCAACGGAGGATTTACTTCGTCGTAGACACTCCAACAATCAAGTTAGTAAAGAAACATACAAATGTCGCTAGATCGAACTTTTCACACATAGTTAATCTAATATAGCTTACGTTTCTCGTATATAGTTTGCAAGTTATTATACGGGAGTGTAGGTTTATTCAGTGCATCTTTATGGTGGATGCGGGTTCCATCGTTACAAAAAAGTGGACAAACTATGCTCCTTCATTGTTAATCATCAACAGACAATATTATTACTTTGTTCCGCAATAATATTTCTTTTTAATTTAATTTTTATTTTATATTGACCAGTCAATGCAACAATATTAATTTTTTAGGGTAAATTCCACTTTTTTCCTTTGTATTTTGGTTCGATATCACTTTACACTATTCTACTCTCGATTGCATCGATTTGCCCCTTGTACTTGAAAAGTTGTCTCAATGTAGCCATCGCTGTTAGTTTTAAGACATTTAACCCCAACACCGTTTGATTTAAGTTTGAAAATTACAAAAAAGTCACCACTCTCAGTTTAAATAATTATTAAAAAAAATTAAAAAAAATTAAAAATAAATTAAAAATAAATTGTGGCAAGTGCCGTGAACTATGTTTTATCGTTGTCTTAAATTATTATTAATATTATTTTGTTTTTTATTATTTTTTGTTTTTTCTAATAATTATTTAAACATGGGGAAGTGACGTTTTTTGTAATTCATAGCTTGGATTAAACCGTGTTAAGGTCAAATGTCTGACAACTAACAACGAGGGCCACATTGAGACAATTTTTCAAGTGCATGGCGATGCAATCGAGAGTAGATTGGGGTAAAGTGATACATAACCAAAGTCCAAAAGGGGAAGTAGAATTCACCCTTCTTTTTAATATTACTATGTAAAATAATAATATAAAAATATTACTGTGTAGATAGTGATATGTAATATTGAAATACATAGTAATATTACTATATTGACAAGGGAAAACACAACTTAAAAAAAAAAAATTATTTAAAAAAAATTAACATTGAAGGAGTCAGGGGGCAATTTGTTTTTTGGGGTTGTTTTGTTTTGGAGTTTTTAAAATGGGGTTATTTTTAAAGTAGTAAATAAATTGGTGTTGGCCGCCACCGGGAACGGCGGCATCGGACGGAGACGCCACCGCTGGTGGCGGCACCGGGAGGAGACGCCGCCACCAGTGGCGTCTTCTACTTTTTAAATTATTATTTTAATAATTTAATATTTTAATATTTTAATATTTTAATATTTTAATATTTTAATATTTTTTAATATTTTATTATTTTAATATTTTCTTATTTTATAATATTTTTTATTATTTTTTAATATTTTAATATTTTCTGATTTTTAATTTTTTTTACAAATAAAACAATTCTAACTACATTTTATTAAATTTATTACATTTTATCAATTAGATTTATTACATTTTATCAATTAGTGTTAAATTAATCAGTGCATATATTTATCTAATGAACACAAAAAAATATGTAGACAAAAACAAAAGGAGTTTCTAGAAAATAAATAAGTTATATAAAATAAATAGGTCCAATAAAAGAGTTATATAAAATAAATAGGTCCAAAATGAGTTAAAAGACAAAATGAGTACAAGAAAATAAAATTGGCACTATGAAGTCAGTGCCTATGTGAACCAGTGCCACATGCAAGTGCCCGTCTAGTAAAATTCTTCTGATATTTATTTTATATAACTATTTTATTTTCTAGAAACTCCTTTTGTTTTTCTCTACATATTTTTTTGTGTTGATTAGATAAATATATGCACTGATTAATTTAACACTAATTGATAAAATGTAATAAATATAATTGATAACATGTAATAAATTTAATAAAATGTAGTTAGAATTGTTTTATTTGTAAAAAAAATTAAAAAATCAGAAAATATTAAAAAAATCAGAAAATATTAAAATATTAAAAAATAATAAAAATATTAAAAAATAAGAAAATATTAAAATAATAAAATATTAAAAAATATTAAAATATTAAAATAATAAAATATTAAAATATATTAAAATATTAAAATATTAAAATAATAATTTAAAAAGTAGAAGACGCCACTGGTGGCGGCGTCTCCTCCCGGTGCCGCCACCTGCGGTGGCGTCTCCGTCCGATGCCGCCGTTCCTGGTGGCGGCCAACACCAATTTAATTACTACTTAAAAAATAACCCCATTTTAAAAACTCCAAAACAAAACAACCCCAAAAAAAAAATTGCCCCAGGAGTCAGAGCACTAGCGTTGAAAGTAAACATAGGTATTTTAGATTTGACATATTCAACATGAGATGGAAATTACAATTGATTTGCAAAGATACTTGAAATATTCCTCTTATGTTGATAAAGTAAATGAAAAAATGGCAACCACAGCCTGTGTTAGCTCACTTGGACAAACTGTTTATTAAAAACAAAAAATCGTCATAATTCAAAAAATATTGAAGTTGACATTTTTAGATGTGACAATATTGATTAGCTGAGAAGTAAGATTGTCATATTTATATAGACTTGCTAAATTGTGTATAATTGAATTGTCATTACGTCGATCTATTGTGACGACTAAGTTATGGTGACGCTGAACAAAAATTCGTCGCGTAGGTTGGTTTTTTTTGGCTTTTTCCGCCCTTGAATTACACCATTTCGGCAGTTTGCACCCTTAAATTGCAAAATTGACAGATTGCATCATTTATACATATATTTATTGACAATTTACACCCCAAATCACTTCGGCTTGAAAATCTACCGGCAACCTGTTAAGAAACCTGACAGGAGGGCAAATTATTTATCATTCTCTTATCATCCTCCTAGCCCAACTCCTTTAACGGTTCCCCATTTTTCATCCATATCCTTCGTGAGCCTAATGCAATCCAACCAGTGAAGAACTTGGGCATCGGGGTCTGCCCCATAAACGACATCGAAAACAGTACTATGAAACTGAGAAGCAAGTTTTCCGCCATTGATGCAATTGATCAAACACCTGATGGGTCATGCATGGAGAAGTAAGGAGAGGTAAGATGGTTGAGCCAGATGTTGCTGGTAATACCTACACGCAAGTGCACGTATCGTACAAGTAATAAAGTGGACAATTAAGTCCGGATATAGATCCCACAAAGAATATTTAATTATTTAATCCTAGACGCTAAATTCTAGCAATTATTATCAAGCTCACTCTACACAGTCGACTTTAGAGAGAATTAACTAAATTAAACTAAATTAAAAAGCAAGCAAAAACAAGAAAGCAGTTTAAAACGAAGATTTAATCAGAGAAAACGATCCTAGGATTTTATTCTTCCCCCTATGTGATTATTACTCCCCCAATTCCTTCAATTATGCAAACAATTAACCCAGATTATTAACCTGAGATGCTAAAATAATCATAACCCGCTTTCGCGTGTATTACAATTCTAATACTCTAGATTCAATTATTATATTCCTATGCAATTAATTCTAGAACATATCATTAAACACAAATCTCAATAATGGCTACCTAAGAGATTAACTATATTCCTATGTTAATACCACAAATGCTCTTCTACCACAATTCTAATTATTAACCCGATCTTCCGATTCATGCGATTAACAATAACATAAAAGTACATAAGGTGATCAAGTTCATGCACCTAATAAAACAAGTAGAAGAAATAATCCGGAATTAAAACTTGCATAAAATCATAGAAAAGGGTTCATAAATCCCACATAGGGTTCCAAATAAAATCCTAGAAACTAAAGACTTAGCTACTCGTGATTCTTATGATAAAGAAAATAAAAGAAATAAATTAAATAAGAAAAACTATGCTTGAGTCTTCGTTGATCTTCGTTCCTCACGTATTGTGGTGTAAAATTCCGTGCTTATGGTGTAGGGACTTGTTGCTTTTATAGGCTTTTCTTGATAAAGAAGTAGTGGAAACCTAATAGGAATCAATTTCCGCCACTTTCCTCCATCAGGATTTGTTCTTCGATTTTCGCCATGTTGGAGTCCAAATTTTGGAATGTTGCGTAAATAAGAATTGTAGCCCTTGAAATTAGCTTTCCAGTGCCGCCAAAATCAGCTAATTTGGAGTTTGTATGATAGAGATATGCTCGAAATGGTGGACACTGCCAAAGATGTGGCGAGTTATCTTCTTCCAATTTGATTTATTTCCTTATTTGCAACATTTTCCTTTCTTTTTGATCTATTTTCTTTCATGGACACCTAATTCTCGTTTTTCACCTATAAAACACAAAATCAATCAATTAAAGCACAAATATAATTAAATCTAAACAAAAGATACACGTAAAGTAAACGTATTGAGCGTAAAATCTACACTCAACACCAGAGGACACAATGAATGCATCTAGTTCCATCATCAATAGTGAACCTGTGGAATCTTTCCCTCCTTTTATATTTTCGGACAAGTTGCCAGTGATTTTTTCAAGCCAAAAGTGATTTGGGTGCAGAATGCCAAAAAATTAATGTTTGAAAGGTGTGCCGATTTTGCAGTGTAAAGGTGCAAAGTGTCAAAAATGTGTAATTCAAGGGTGAAAAAAAAAATAGGTGTTTCCAAAGCTAAAATATTATAGCGCCTTACGCATGCCAATTGCCAAATGCTTATAAGCGTCAGGTTATTAATTCCCATATATTATAACAACTTGTTTTTGTGACAGTTGTAGGCATCCTTTTATTGGATATAATGACATTTGATTGTCAATGTCTTAAAAACTACTTGTTGTGTTACTGTATGTCCTAGAAGGGTAACTATTTTGCATAGACACGAAAATGCGGACACTTGGGAATGGATACGAGAAAACAACATATTTCAAAAAGTAGAATTTGGGAATGTGGGGACACGTGTAAATATTAAAAATAAGAGGTATAATAAAAATACAATATATACAGCAACTTAGAAAATTTTGTAGTCGTAAGTTAATCGACTAAGAATTTTGTAGTCGGGTTACGTTAATCAAGTATCCCTTCATCGACTATGAATTTTGTAGTCGAGTTACGTCGATCAACTACGACGTCCTCCCCGTACACCAACAACTATCCCACCATCGTCGTTGCCATCACAAATTCACCCTTCTCCTCAACATCTCGCCCAAATTAGGAAGACTCGATAATCCAAATACAATGGAGATTTGTAGATTCGATTCCATGGACTAAGGTACACTTCCATTTTTATGCTTCTATATAACTCTCGTTAATTATGGATGTTGGTTCTTGGGAATTCGTATGTATTTACGATAAATTATTTCTAAGATTTCATCTAATTAAAAAAGCGTGACGAATCATTCTATTGCTTATAAACTAGGTTTGGAATCCTCTCACAAACCAGTACCCCACTACCTAGCCTTTAGGTCATGATGAAAGATTATTAAAAATACTTAACTGGTCAATTAGTACCAAATGACCAAGTTTATGGATAATGCACATATAGTTGGTTAACTCATTTTCTTAATTATTGTCAAAAGAATAATGTAATTACAAAAAAATTGGCAGTTTGCATTAAACAAAGTAAAGTCAAATATAAATATGTATATAAATTAATATTTAATACAGTCGCAACTGACAAAATTATATTAATTTAGCGAAATATTAAATTATCAAGCTAATAATTTAAACGTTTTTACCGAATCGAGAGTGTAAAAAAATAATTATTTAAGCGAGATTATGAATTTATCGATGTACTACTGTACATATATCACGAGAAGTCAACTCAGAAACCCCATAAAAAATAACTTGTTTACCGTACAATCCATTTGGTCAAACACTCAGATAAATCTTCACATATTCATATGTTATTGATCGTTCATCCCATTTAGTTCTTTCTAGGGGTGTGAACGAGCCGAGCTCGAGCCGAGCTCGCCTCTTTTGGCTGGCTCGAGCTCGAGCTCGAGTTTATTTTGTCGAGCTCGAGCTCGAGCTCGAGCTCGTCGAGTTCTTCTTTTTCTGGCTCGAGCTCGAGCTCGTGTTAATTTTGTCGAGCTCGAGCTCGAGCTCGAGCTCGAGCCCAATCCCTTTTTTTTTTTTTTTTCTTTTTTTAAATATTATTTTATTATTATTTTATTATTATTTTATTATTAAAAAATATTTTAAAAAATTACAAAATAAACACAAAATTGTGATTATATATTTTTTTAATATTTGTATTTATTTCTATAATATTTTATATTATTATACATTTTTAAATAAAAATAACATATAAAAAATAAAAAAAATAAAAAAATATTAATAAATCCGGCTCGCGAGCCGGCTCGCGAGCTGATGAACAACTAAAATCGGGCTCGAGCTCGGCTCGTCAGAAAGCTCGAGCTCGCGAGCTCGAGCTCGAGCTCGAAAACCTCGAGTCCGAGTTCGAGCTTTTTACGAGCCGGTTCGTCGAGCTCACGAGCCGGCTCGGCTCGTTTACCACCCCTAGTTCTTTCTATGAAGAAAACCATGCCTACCTATCTTCTCTCACTTTTCTTCACATTCCTTTTTTTCTTTGCATCAGCTTATGGTAATATATATAATCCTTTGTGTGTGTGTGTGCGTTTTTCTTTCAATGTATATATATATATGTTTAAAGTTGCTAATTTGTTTCTTACATTATCGGGACAAAAAAATAATTCAGGAAGGTCGTTGCAGAAGACTAATCGTACCGGTCACGATAAAGTACTCGATCTCCAACGCAGTTTCTTCAACGCGACAAATTACAACGATGGTTTGTATCTATTATAATTACATACATACATACATACATACATATGAAGTTATAATAATATGATCAATCTGATTTAATTTGTCTTAACAGAAATTAATTATAGAACTCGTATTTAATTTATTTATTTTTAATGTGTTGATTCAGTATTAGGGATGGTTCTAATTACCAATTACTATCCACTGTTGATGGAGTATAATCCGGACCCATGCGTTATACCCAGATGGACTTGGATTGTATGTAATTCTGATGCCAGACCACGCGTAATAGCTTTGTAAGAATTTTATTTAATTATTTTAATATACTTCAATCCATTTATTATTACTGTTTATATATTTAATAGGAAGGTTTTCGTCTTCTTTTTTAATTACAGTTTCTTTTAATTATTGTTCATGGTTAATCTAGTACTATGTAGCAGGAAAACTTCAGATTCTCAACGTTTCTGTGTTTCGGACACCTGCCGGAAACCTTTTGGGCCATTTTTGTAATTTTTGAAAAGTTAGAAACATTTTTGAACAGGAAAAAATTTCAAAGATTTTTGTTGTTTCGCTGATTATTTACACGATTTAATGATCAATTGCAAATCGATAGTTGATAGTAAAGTTTATTTGAATATGTTTGTATGAAAATATGTAAAAATTATTTATGTATGTTTATATAGCATATTTATAAATATACCCCTATAATTTCAATATTTTCACGTTTCCCCAAACTCATGTTTTCCTATATTTGGGATACTCCGTTTCCCCGTGTCGGTCATTTTCGTTTCCGTGCTACGTAGGTCTAATGTGATTTATGTCTTTCGTATGATTTGCAAACTATTGTACGAGAATGTAGGTTTAATCAGTGCACCTATATAGTTAGTTGGCTGCAGCTTCCTTAATTCCCAAAAAAAAAACACTAAGTTAGTAATCAATTCTTGAAATAGAAAGTTGGTGCTCTTTAATTTTCCAGGGGTCTTTCGGTGTGTCATGTGTGTGTGTGTGTGTATATATATATATATATATATATATATATATATATATATATATATATATTTACTATTATTATTATTATTATTATTATTATTATTATTATTATTATTATTATTATTATTATTATTATTATTATTATTATTATTATTATTATTATTAATTTATTATCATTATTAAGTTATTTATCATTCTTTAAATGTTTACTAATAATGTGAAAATGTGAAACAGGAAACTTAGCGCCAGATATTTGGTTGCGCCAATTCCTGATTTCAGTATCATGAATGCGCTTCAGAAAATGTAAGCATGACCAATTTTATTATCCCACTTCATTAAATTACTTTTTTATTTTTTTTTATCCTTTTTTCTTTTTACTTAAATTTTAACTCTTTTTAATATTTAATTGCAGCGATTTATCCTGGAACATGATTAATGGACAAATTCCTTCATTCCTGGGCACATTTCCAGATCTTCATGAACTGTTAGTCAACTCCAAAACTCAATCACACACATTTAGATATATATATATATATATATATATATATATATATATATATATATATATATATATATATATATATATAAACATTGATTCTTCATTTCTTCTTAATTATTTTGGCAATAGGAACTTGGAATACAATGGTTTCAGTGGACAAGTACCAAATACACTGGCATGCAACAAAAACTTGAACTTAAGGTAATCTATCCCTAACCCTATTTAATTAATTTATCATATTCTTAATAATTAATTAATCTCTTCAATCTTCATTTATACATATACATATACATATAAATATTCATATATAATATTTTCTTGAACTACGATCAGATTGACCGGTAACGGGAACTTGTACACATCGGGTTCGTGCTCAAATAATAATCCATCTCCTCCAGCAAATACTAGACACATTGGTAGCTCCTCCGAAAATAAGAGTAATGCGGGTGCAATAGCCGGAGGCACAATTGGCGCTCTCGCTTTTATCGGTATTTGTGTCGGTATTTTCGCCATTTATCACCACAGAGCTAGAACAGCAGCTGCCATTGCTGAAGCTGCTTCAACAGGTTAGTCTTTTCGTTCGGTTACGGGTCAGGTTCGGTTAGTTTTTTAATTGGAAAACTGACTAAACTTGGAAAAATACGAAAAATGATTAAATACGGCAAAAATCGATTGAAATACTAATTCTAATATAACTCAAAATTTTATGAACATCCCAATGTTTGGAATTGCAATCCGGATTTTCTACATAAATTTGACAAATTTTTATTTTTTTTCTAAAAATAGATAGTTAAAAATGGACTCTCCAGGGCCTAAAATTACTTATCGTAATATCATTTCACTCCAAGTAGAGTTTGTTCAACACAAAATATTTATTGTGTACGTCGAATGACCTATTCAACCGAAAGTTTTTTCAAACTCAGGACCTTTCATTTGGCATACATATACTGCATATTGAATGATCGATCACCTCACCCAAAATCTTAAATTGTCAGCGAAATATATTATTTAATATTAATATCTTCAACAGGTTACACTAATGAACGTATATATTCATCGACTTACACGTACAAAAAATTAAATGAATGAATGCACAACCAACTTAATGTAATTCTTTTATTTTCTCCCCTAGAAAAGGCGTGTGAGGAAATATATATAAGTTTATGCATTCGTATCATTATTCGTTGACATGCTTATGATGTTTTACAGGGCCCGACATCGCCAAAGGCAATTCATCCGTAGAGCAGGCGCCCATGGATACTCGTTCCAAAGGCAATTCATCCGTAGAGCAGACGCCCATGGATACTCGTTCCAATAAGACGAACGCAATATAATGGTGAGTGTCACTACTAGAAAAACGCGTTTTAGCAACGTCCATATCCATCGCTAACCAGTATACTTCTGTCGCTAACGTTGTATTAGAAACGGAACTTCGCCGTCGCCACCTCCGTTGCTAAAGGGCGCCTCGCTAATTTTAGCTACGACGAGATTAAATCCCTCGCTACATTTAGCGACGGTATTTACGTCGCCAATGTCTGTTACTAAGGTGGAGACAGAATTACAGCGTTGCTATAGTCGTGGCTACTGTAGCAACAACACTTCTGTCGCTGTATGCGTTGCTACGGTCGCAACAACCTGTTCGTTGCTAATATCGTGGCTAACGGAGCAACGACATTTCCATCGCTACACCAAATACAGACGTTGCAAATATCTGTGGCTACTTCGTAGCAGTATTCGTTGCAATTTTTATTCCGTGAAAAAGGTCGTAGCTATCTTTGTTGCTATTGTATCCCAAATTCGAACAATTAGTTTCTAAATCTGTAGCTAAATTCGTTGCAATATATTACCAAATATTACTAAATTTATATACAAATATCCGCGGCTAAATCCATTGCAGAATATATTTTCAAATAACCTTTTTAAATGTGTTTTTTTACCCATTTTAATTTATTTTTTTATCAATAAATTTACACCTGTATTTAAAAAAAATGCAAAAGAAAAAACAGTGTAATACTAACGAGCCATGCTAAAATTTGAATCACAAAAATCATACTAATTAACACCGCAATAACATCAAAATAAACATGTTCACAAAAGAAACAACATAGTCAATACTAATGAGCTCAACTACAATCCGATTCACAAAACCAAACTAAAACCTGAAGAATATCAACATAAACGTGCGAATACTAGCCCCGTAAAATTAAATAAAACTTTATTCTATAACTGTGATTCAATCTATAATTATTATTCTGACCCGAATATCTCTAGCAGATCCTTGTCATTGACTTCGGTTCATTGCTTGAGTGGCTGCCTCAATCCTGGCTTGCAATTTCTCTTCTAATTTGTCTTCTATTGCTCGATTAACTGCTTCTTGAAATATATGAGAATTGACGAAGCTTTGAGAAGAATTGGGTGGTGCTGATGAAGAACATGTTGGAGCATTAGATATATGGTTAACTCCGTGCAAAATGTTAGAAGACTCGGACCCGACGCCATAAATTCTTCCTTTTGTTGGTCCTCCAGTTACCTCGAGCCAAACATTGTCAACTAGTTATTTGGGTAGAGTAGATATCGTTGTCATGAAAGCCTCATCTCCACTGTCATCTTCTTCCCCATCTTCATCATCTATTGTTACATCATCATTTTCGTTATCTTGTGTCTCAGACCTGTTATCTAGACGACGTTTCTTCATGTTATTCTTAATTTTTTCCTGATACAACACAAATTCAATAATAAATATACATGACATAAATCCCACAATATATATATACATAAACGAATTTAGTTATTGTATCATAACACGTCAGAATGCATAAAAGTCAGGAATACCAAATAAGCTGAGATAATAAACACATACATAAACATTTCAATAATCCATCTATATAAAAGGCTTAATCATGCATTGAATAAAATATTTCAATGATCCATCTAAATAAAAGGCTTAATCATGCATTGAATAAAAAATCTTGTACTCCAATCAACTCAGATTCATAACCAAATCCAACCTTGGGTTGAATAAAAAAGCATGCAATTGTATTATGTTAATGAAATGAGATGCTTACCCATATCAATTTTGACTTCTTGTTGACCCAATCTTTATTTTCTTTTGTCTTATGAGTTATCAGGAATAACTCCGAGGCACTAGGTTCTTTCCCATTTCCTTTCACCTAAAATAAACATAATAATTAAATGCATTTTATATAATTAAATTGTAGAAAATACAAATAAAAAAGGGAAGAATACTTACATATCTTCTTTTATATTCTGATATTGGAATTGATCCTCATGTATGCAGCGATTGACCTGAACCATCCGGACCATTTTTTCTATTATTAGCATTAGTTTCTGACTTGTCCTTAAACTTGTTGCTATTCCAATAAGCCAGTAATTCATCCCAGTGATTTCGATTGATCCACTTTGGTGTTATTTTTTTATCACTGAATTATTTCCTGGCTTTGTTCAAACTATTGCTCAAGCTCGTGCTTCCTTTTTGTTCAAAAAGTCTTCTTACTACCTGGTGATCCTCACTAGACCAATAATAGAGTTTCTACAAATATTAACTATTAGTAATAAATAATAATAATAATAACATTGCAGGGATCAGAGATATTGGTAAAATATATTAGGAACCTCTACTCAAAACAAAATGCCAGAATCACGAAATCATTAATGAGTTAATCATCCAAATAAAGTGTGAATGCTATAAAATGAATAACATCACATAATTCAAAAAAGAAATCATCAGATGGTATTTATGATATCCTCGTAAAAACAAATTCGATATTTCACCAAGTTGTCTAGAATTATTAGCAATTTCCTTTAATGAAGAAGAATTAAAGTGAAACGAGCAGAATTAAAACATAAAATTATATTGAATAATAAGCTAGCGATCGTGATATCATAATATCCAGCATGTATTATCAGCAATCAAATCATATATACCATCAACAATCAAAACACATAAGCAACTAAACACTAAATTTGTTTTATTTGTGTCATTCAAGCTACCATTATGAGGTTCTTCGTCAGACGGGAAAGGAGAATCAGTAGCCTCGACAAAAAACCTAGTAAAATTCTCAAACTTCTAATTCAACCCATCAACTAGTAAAATTCAAGTTTTTCCATAGAAATATAATTCAGGAACACAAGAGATTGAGACATCCATGTTCAACAATGACTCTATACAATACAGGCATCTTAACTAAGAGTTTAATCTAGAATTCCTCTCCAAACTACGCTAAGAATATGACTTAAACAAGCGTCAATTATGCTTTAACCCCTAATTAAATTTCAAAACAGAACTTTAAAACCCTAACTTATAACTCATGGGTTTAATACGAAACGAATGGGAACGAGTGGGGGACGGGTGAGATAGTGAGGGAGAGATTCAGGTTACCTTAATATGTGGAGTTCTTCGTGCGCCGGACGTGTGGGCAGAGATGGTTGTGTTGGTGGTTGCCGTCAGCCTCTGTTTCTCTCCTCTAATTGCCGCTGTTTCTCTCCTCTAATTGTAGAGGCAGAAAAGGGTTTTTTATTTTATGCAATTAGCTAATTAATGTGTAGGACTAATTTAGGCAATAAATTAATCAATAAAATTATAATAAATAAATTCTTTTTCTATCACATAAAATACTAATAATTAGGGTACACGTATATATAAAGATAAATCAATGAAGCATAGAAAATATAAGTATTGTTACAAGTTTAATTCAATCTCTTAAAAGTAGACTACACGTATTATTATTATTATTATTATTATTATTATTATTATTATTATTATTATTATTATTATTATTATTATTATTATTATTATTATTATTATTATTATTATTATTATTATTATTATTATTATTATTATTATTATTATTATTATTATTATTATTATTATTATTATTATTATTATTATTATTATTATTATTATTATTATTATTATTATTATTATTATTATTATTATTATTATTATTATTATTATTATTATTATTATTATTATTATTATTATTATTATTATTATTATTATTATTATTATTATTATTATTATTATTATTATTATTATTATTATTATTATTATTATTATTATTATTATTATTATTATTATTATTATTATTATTATTATTATTATTATTATTATTATTATTATTATTATTATTATTATTATTATTATTATTATTATTATTATTATTATTATTATTATTATTATTATTATTATTATTATTATTATTATTATTATTATTATTATTATTATTATTATTATTATTATTATTATTATTATTATTATTATTATTATTATTATTATTATTATTATTATTATTATTATTATTATTATTGTTATTATTGTTATTATTATTATTATTATTATTATTATTATTATTATTATTATTATTATTATTATTATTATTATTATTATTATTATTATTATTATTATTATTATTATTATTATTATTATTATTATTATTATTATTATTATTATTATTATTATTATTATTATTATTATTATTATTTGCATATTTTATTCAAATTGATAAAAATTAACATTAGCAATGTATGTTGTTCGTCGCCAATTTATTTGTTAAAATTTATGTTAGTAACAACTATGATGTTCGTAGCTTAGTTTCGTTTCTAATATATTTGTTGTAGTAACGACTATGATGTTCATTGCTAAATCTATAGTAAATTATTTAATTTGGAAACGGATTTATTTTCCATTACTACCATCGTCGCTAATTAATTACGTTTGCGACGGCTCAACCTTCCGTTGCTAGAGATGTTGGTAAATATTTATGTTTGACACGGACTTTGTATCCATCGCCAACAGTTGTCACAAAAAAAAATATGATAGCAACGACCTTTATTTTTATGGCTAAAGCTAACGCTAAATTTAACTTTTGCAACAGACATGATGTGCGTCGCTAGAAGCCGTTGCTATCGATGAACTTTCACAAGTAAAGGGACGAATTCGTCTTCTGTTGCCACCTCCGTTGCTGAACAACGATGGTAGAAACGGATTTATAGTCCGTTGCTAACGGACGTTGCTAAAACACGTTTTTCTAGTAGATGTGAAGAAATATTCTCTTTATTAATTTTATGGATTGTATATATGTTAATGGTTGTGTTTAAGAAATTCTCTTTTTGTAATTTTCGTTTTTGGGGACGTGTATTGTTCGTTATTTCATTGTATTTGTGAACTATATACATTGCATGAATGTCAAATATCATATACTTGATAAGTTTTTTTTTTTAATTTTTTTTTTTGCAATATTATATACAAATGTATTCACACAAATCGAACTCTAATATGTAATACAGTTCCGTTTGAAAAAGATCAAAACAAATCGGAAATTGGAATTCCAAATTTTGGAATGAAAAAATTGGTCCAAACTCGAAAATATTTTAAAACCCCATTCCAATTTCCGCTTATATTACGAAAAATTCAAATCTATATTGGACGTTGATATGCCTAATTGGGCCGGTCCAATAGGCCTACGATTTCTTAACCTATTGGGTCACGAGCCCTATCGAAGACCACTACAATCGAGGCCCAATCACGTTCAAGAAAGGTTTGTGCCGACAATTACAATTAATTACTTTCAGCCCAACAAGCTCAGTATAAATAAAAGTTATAATTCATTTGTTAAGATACGTTTAATATTCGAACAATACAACTGTTCGTATTCTCTCTACGACTTTTATAATCCATACACCTGACTTGAGCGTCATAATGGTTTCTGCCGAATCAACCCCGGCTTAGTTTACGTGTTCTCTGATCGCAGGTATGTCGGGGTCATCAAGCTCGTGAGTCAATGATCCACTTTGCTCTTCTAGCTCATCATACTTCAATTACGTAAGGTGATTTATCTTTAGCATCATCAGGCGCATGAATGACAAAAGTTTTTATCTTTTCGAGGAAAGAAAGTTGTTTTGGCTAGCATTCTCATTCTCGTGTTTTAATCAATATATGTGGAGTTTGCAAGGAAAATGTTTAGGACTTGATGTTCTTGAGGGTCAGACGCAGGCTGACCCAAGCCCAAGTCGAGCAATTAGACAACCGCCCACACGTAGGAAAGTTTAGCTCTTTTCACTTATATAAGAAAAATACATTGAATGGGTCTTTTGCATCAAGTGATGATTAAGTTGGGGTTTTCCCACTCACTCGTAGATTTAGTTATGTTACGCGTGATCACGATCTCTTATTCTTTCGTGCTCAATGGTCGCTCCTTTGGTTTGCTTCCGGCAGAAAGAGTCATTCGACAAGGTGACCCTTTATCACCGTATAATTTTCTCTTTTATGCTGAAGCCTTAAGGGCCTTGTTTATAAAAGAGGAAAGTCAAGACCATGTTGAGGGTTTAACCGAATGCAAGGGGGATCCTAGGATATCTCATCTTGTGTTGGACGATGATACAACGATCTTTTGTAATGCCAATCTTCCATTGGCAAAATGTGTCAAAAATATTCTTCACATATATAAAGAAGCATCGGGCCAATAATGGTGAATTTTCAGAAATCAAGCATTGTTTTCATCAAATCCACTAGTTCAACAAATACTAATCTGATCCAATCTATTCTCTCCATGGAGTTAGTAGACAAATATGATAAATATTTGGGGCTTCAGTCGGTGGTCGGAAAAAGTAAGAGAACAACGTTTGCCAACCTTCGTGATAGGGTTTGTAAACATGTTCAAGGATAGAAAGAAAAATGGTTATCAAACGGTGGGAAAGAAATTCTTGTCAAGGCTTTGATTCAAGCTATATATTTCGACTTATGCTAAGAGTTGTTTCAAGCTCCGTAGATACTTTACCGAAGATCTTGAGAGTCTTATGGCCAATTTTTGGTGGGGAAATACTAAAGGTAAAGGTATCCACTGGGCTCGATGGCGATAGTTGTTCATGACTAAAAATTTTGGTGTGTGGTGAGGCAGAATCAAATACAAATCAAATCCTTGATTGATCCTCAATCAAATCCTTGATTATATAGTTTAGCCTTAATTGTCGTATAATTGTAGCCTTTAGAACATCCCTACAATTGTATATATAGCCCTCCAATTATCAAAGAATAATATAAGAAAAAAACTACAATTCATATGTCTATCATATTTATCTTATATGGTATCAGAGCCAATAGCTCTACAGTAATAAACAATTATTCCCTCAATGGGAGATTCCACCACCACTTCTGCTACAACACCTACATCTTCTGAAAATGTCTCAACCACCACACCCACAATCCTTAGCACCCCTGAATCATATAATACCATTATCATCATCAACACTGCTACTCAAATTCCATTAAAACTCACCTCCACAAATTACACTTCGTGGAAATTCCAATTCCACACTCTTCTCGTTGGTTTTGATTTGTTAGGTTTCATTGATGGAACAAAACCTTGTCCTTCTCCGTTTCTCTCAACCACTGAATGAGAGATTCACAATCCTAATTACTCTTTTTGGATTCGCCAAGATAACCTTATTCTTAATGCAATTGTTGGTTCTCTATCCCTTACCTTGATTCCATTTATTGCTTCTGCAAAAACTTCACACGAGGCTTGGATGATTCTAGCCAACACATATGCCAGACCATCTTGTGGTCGCATTAGTCAATTGAAAGAACATTTACGTATCCTCACGAAAGGAACTCAATCTATGACTGAATATTTGCAAACCGTGAAATCCATTGCCGATGATCTTGCCATGCTGAATGCTCCAGTCAATAACGAAGATCTCATTCTTAAGATCCTCGGAGGCCTTGATGATGAGTACAAAACTCTAAGCGATGCCATCCGTGTTTGTGAGACAACCACTACATTTGATGAGTTGCACGAAAAATTAATCAATCACGAAGCTTACCTTCAACTTGAAACTGCAAAAAATCTAAAAATCCCTGCCAGCGCAAACCCGACACACAAATCATTACCATGTTACTGAAATTCACCAAATTCACACCCAATCCGACCAAACTCAACATATAAAGCACCACCTTATCTACCATCTCAACAACGCCCTTACGCACAACCTAGAACGACAACCCCTCCCACAAACAATTTTAATCCATGTCCGTACCTAGGGAAATGCCAACTTTGCAATCAACAAGGACACTCTGCTCGTCGTTGCAGTACTTATCAGTACTCCTTCTAGAATTCCAATCAACCACGATCACCCGGTCCAACCTATGCACCACAAGTCCACTACACTGCTCCAACCAATCCATCAACCTCTGATTGGCTTCTAGACAGTGGTGCATCTCACCATGTTACAGCTGATCTCCAAAACTTATCACTCCACTCACCATACATCGGATCCGATGATATCCTTATCGGTGATGGAACTAGTCTGCAATTACACACACTAGTTCTTCATCTATTTCTTCATCCTCTCACTCTTTTAATTTATCTAATGTTTTGTGTGTGCCTAGCATGAAAACTAATTTAATTTATGTTTCTCAATTTTGCAAAAATAATAAAGTATCAGTTGAGTTCTGACCATTTGATTTTCTTGTGAAGGATCTTCACACCGGAGCAATTCTAACGCAAGGAAAAACTAAAGATGGTGTTTATGAATGGCAAAAATACACTTCTGGCAATCCTCCTTTAATTGTATTTTCTTCCATTAAAGCATCGTCATCTCAATGGCACTCTCGTCTTGGTCATCCATCTGCTAAATTTCTTAATCACCTTGTCTTTTCTAATATTCTCGACCTATCTTCTAATATGCCCTCAAAATTTTCGTGTAATTCCTGTCATTGCAATAACGGCTGAGGAAGGCTAAGGCAAGAGAGAGCAACAAGAATGGCTCTGACTAAGCATCTGGTGAGAGAGTGAAGCTAGAAAAGCCAGATGAGCCTGCCTTTAGTCGAATTTCCAGTCGGGTTGGAGAAAGTACGACGTGTGTCTCGATCTTGACAACTGAATCACGGTCGGATGCTCTTTTTTTCCAGGGTCTCGTTCATGCGGCGATGAAAGACTCAGAGTGGTTCTCTGTATGTGCCCCTTTTTCCAGCCATGTAGGTTTTCTTGAAGCAACAAGCCCTCACCCCCTTTCAGCCTATTGGACCTAGCAAGGAAAGCAAAAAACTCAATACTAAAGCTTTGACTCGCTCTTTATGGAGGAGTGAAAGGCATAACGAGTGGAATCCATTGACTGCATTACTAGATGGACCAGCATTATCATTCCCATGCGAGGGAAGCGGATTCTGCATCACACTCGACTTCTCTTCCGGTGGTTCAAACTTAAGAAGTTCTTTGTCAATTAAGATCTTGCACCCGGTGTCTCAGATTGTAACATTTATCAGTCCAGTGCTCTGCTCCTCCCATGTGATATTCACGTCTGGTATTAGGATTATGATTCCTGGGAGGTGGATCTGATACTGGTCTGGGAGGTATGGGTGTAACCAACTTGGCTTTCAGCTGCTGCGGAAGCAATTGTGATAATGATACAGGAAGAACGCGGAATTTGGAGATTAAGACCTCCATAAATTACCCTTTTCAGAATCGTCTCTCACAAGCAATGCTCCTTTGGAGTTAATATTTTCGGATGTTTGGAGTTTTCCAATTTATTCCACTGATAATTTTAAATATTATGTCATCTTTGTTGATCATTTCACTCGATATATTTGGCTTTACCCATTGAAAAATAAATCTGAAGTCTTTAACATCTTTGCTCGATTTAAATCCATTGTCGAAAAGTTTTTTAAACGACCTATCATCACCTTATTTACAGACAATGGTGGTGAATTTATCTCACTTAAATCTTTTCTATCTGCTAATGGCATCTCTCACCTCACATCTCCACCTCATACCCCCGAACATAATGGTTTCTCTGAACGGCGTCACCGCCATATAGTTGAAACTGGCCTCACTCTTCTCGATCATGCGTCTATGCCGCAGTCCTTTTGGCCTCACGCCTTTGAAACTGTAGTTTACTTAATCAATCGTATGCCAAAAGTTCAACTAAACATGATTTCGTCTTTTGAAAAATTATTTGGCCACCCACCCAATCTGTCCAAATTGAAAATATTTGGCTGATTGTGCTATCCCTGGCTTCGGCCATATGTTTCAAGTAAACTTGATTCTAACTCCAAATCTTGCATTTTTTTCGGATATTCCCTTACACAAAGTGCATATAAATGTTATAACTCCACTAAAAAGAAAATTTACATATCTCATCATGTCTCTTTTGTCGAAAATATATTTCCTTTTCTAACCTCTTCTCATACCTCTACTCCTAATTCAACAAATGAAACCATACCAAATACTTCTACACTTCCTCCATTTTCTATACTTCCAATATCTAAACAAACTCCACTCACTAATGTTATCCCTAATACGACATACTCTTCACCATCCAATACAAATGACATTCCATCTTTCTCTCAAGACCAATTCCGATCCACTTAATTACATGAAGAGGTTATTGAAAGTATTGCTAATACTCCCATTTTAGAAACCCCATCTTCAACCACCTCTCACAATTTGTCCAGTCCCTCTATATCAACTTCCCTTACTTCTTTACCAAGTGCTTCATCACCATGCTCATCATTGCCCGTCGAAAATTCGCACCCACAACATATTCCTATTTCCAGCACTGTTAATGACCATCACATGCAAACACGCTCAAAAAATAATATCGCTAAACCCAACCGAAAGTACTTCATGCACACAACTACTACTCAAATGCCTATTGAACCCATATGTGTCTCCCAAGCCTTAAAAAATCCAAAATAGCGGCAAGCAATGTCCGACGAATTCAACGCTCTAATCCGCAATGGCACGTGGGATCTTGTTCCTTCCGAAGAAAGTCAAAACGTAGTTGGCTGCAAATGGGTTTTCCGTATTAAAAGAAACTCGGACGGCTCTATCGACCGATACAAAGCACACCTTGTTGCTAAGGGCTTTCATCAACGCCCTGGTATAGATTACCATGAAACCTTTAGTCCTGTGGTTAAACCAACCACAATTCGTCTTCTCATCAGCCTTGCTATCACTAACGACTGGCCCATTCGCCAACTTGATGTTAACAGTGCATTTTTACACGGTACCCTTCAAGAAAATGTTTTCATGGCTCAACCTCCAGGTTTTGTTGACCCACACCATCCTCATCATATTTGTCATCTTAAGAGAACATTATATGGTCTCAAACAATCGCCAAGAGCTTGGTACAATGAGTTGAAACAATTTCTCATTTCTCGTGGATTTGTAAATTCAAAAGCAGATACCTCATTATTTATTTATAAACGCAGTAATCTAACAATTGTTGTCTTAGTATATGTGGATGATTTAATTGTCACAAGTACAAATGCAAAGCACATTCAACATTTTATCATCAAACTTGCAGCACGATTTTCCGTCAAAGATCTTGGCCCATTATCATATTTTCTCGATGTAGAAGTCATTCCAACATCAGATGGTGTATTTCTCTCTCAACAAGAATACATTCATGATCTTCTAGTGAAAGCAAAAATGAGCAATGTCAAAGAGGCCACTTCTCCTATGTCCCCGAACCACACTCCAACGCTTCATGATGGCACCTCTCTCACAGATGCAATAGAATACAGATCGATCCATTATTGGTGGTCTACAATACTTATCTTTTACACGTTTGGATATTGCTTTCGTGGTTAACAAATTATCTCAATTCATGCATCGGCCAACCACTGGCCATTGGTCATCTGTCAAACGTTTATTAAGATACTTACAGGGTACTCTCCATCATGGTCTTCATTTTCGACGGGACTCTTTACCATCATTACATGCATTCTCTGATGCCGACTGGGCCGGCAACATTGATGATCGTACTTCTACCAGCGCCAATGTCGTCTTTCTAGGATCAAATGCAATCTCGTGGAGCTCTAAGAAACAACGATCAGTAGCTCGATCCTCGACAGAAGCTGAATATCGTGCAGTCGCATCAACGGCTTCTGGAATCTCTTGGATTCAATCTCTACTTCACGAACTTGGTATACTAAATTTAACCATACCTGCTATCTATTGGGACAATGTTGGCACCACCTACCTGTGTGCCAATCCAATATTTCACTCGCGCATGAAGCACATCGCCCTTGATTTTTTTACTTTGTTCGAGAGAAGGTTCAACGCGGCAGTCTCCGTGTTTCACATGTCTCCTCCAAAGATCAGCTTGCCGATGCCTTAACGAAACCACTCGCAGGCCTACGACTTCAAGATTTACGGAGCAAGATTGGTGTTCATCCCTTGAACTCCATCTTGAGGGGGCATAATAGGGAAAATGAGGCAGAATCAAATACAAATCAAATCCTTGATTGATCCTCAATCAAATCCTTGATTATATAGTTTAGCCTTAATTGTCGTATAACTGTAGCCTTTAGAACATCCCTACAGTTGTATATATAGCCCTCCAATTATCAAAGAATAATATAAGAAAAAAACTACAATTCATATGTCTATCATATTTATCTTACAGTTTAGACTTTCGCAATTTAGATGCTTTTAACACAACTCTTTTCGCTAAGCAAGTTTGGCGTTTGTTGGTCAACCGAGTCATCTTTTGTTGATTGGTCAATAGATAGAAAGCTCAAACTCAACTCATAAATTGATTAGGTTGAACAAGATGACTCAAACTCGATTTGACTCGCTATAAATTATGTAACGCCCCGCATTTTCATAAGCATATTATATGAAATTATATTGAGTAAATCGATGATTTCCATTTCATGAATTATCTAGTGGATGTTTATTGCATCCTAACTGCTTATGTGATCTATAATATTTTATTTAATGTGATCGACTCGATTTGGTTAGATAATTGAGTAACTCTATCTATGTGATTAAATGAATTATGTGCTTTAAACGAATAATTAATCTATGCTAATATTGATATTAAATTTAGATTATAGTGATTTGTTTCTCATGTACATGCTTAATTATAATTTATATGGTCTCATGAAAATTATGATATGATAATTAATCTATGCAATGTATCTTTAATTGTTTTACGATTTATGGTTTAATGAATGTAGATACATATATGTGAATGTTGTGCTACGTGAGTTATGATGTAGTAATTAAGCTATGCAATTTATCCCTAAATGTTTTATGATTTAACGAGTATAGATATATCTGTTTGAGCTGTGTATATATATACCATGTGTGTGCCTTATGTGTGTAGTGTGTGTATGTGCCGTATATGTGCTGTACTATATATGCGTATTAAGTTGCCAGGTATTAAAGGATTAAGGAAATCATTGAATTGCAAATATTTGATTAATTGCTATTAAGACCCCAATGGTTTTAGATATTGCATTACAGTCCTTGGGAAATTTCCTCCTAATTTCCTAGTATAAGCCAAGGAAGATTCCTCCTCTTTCCTTCTCAATTTACCTGCGGCGGTTCCTTCTTCTTCTTAAAGAAGAAACGAGGATTTTGGTCTGGACTCTTCTTCCTCTCATTCCACGGCAGCTTCACCCGAAGACTCAATGAAACTCATCAAAATTTCCCCTTCTTCTCTGGGGAGTTTGACATCTAATTAATGGGATTGATTTCCCTATAAAATTCCCCAAGACCATCAAGAGGATCGGACAGGGGATAGCTCCAAGTTCAGCCCCAAAAGCCTTCAGCCAAAGCTCCGAGAATCCTTCGGTTTCCTCTTCTTCCTTGTATTCGATTTTCTTCAAAGAGGTAAGGACTTTTGGTCCTTCTACTGAATTAATGATAATAATAAGATGATGTTTATGTGATTTAATTGATTAATATGCTTAGGAATCGGATTTAGGGATCTAGGTCATGAAACATAGATTTCAACGAACCCTAATTCGATTTCCAGATTCGTAGCCTCAAGTTCCAGTGCATGTTTCATCGATGATTTATTTTCTGAAAATTATGAAATTAATTGTGCGTGTAGATATTTCTGTTAGCTTCGTTTTGATATACGGTATGCGTAATTTGGAATTATATTGATCAAGTTATGAACCGTTTTCTGAAACTGCAGGATTTCTGAGTCATCTATGATTTATGTGTTAAATTATATTTTATCTTGTTCCGATTCATGCGATTCTAACTGGATATGATTATAGACTTATAAATCTGATTCTCAGAGGAGTTTCATGGCGTTTCGTTGAAAGAATGATTTAATTGGTATTTTTAAAGTTGAATGCTCTGTTCTGAAATTCTGCTGGTGTTACTGTACTAAATGAATTATTTCTCTCCCATGGATAAGTATTTTACTGAACTGTTTTAACATGGTATAAATCATATACATGTGGAGGTTTTGTGGAAATTTCATAATGCTTGTATGTACGGTTTAAGAGATATGAATTTCCAAAGTTGAAGTGCCGAATCTGCCAGATTTCCTTGTAGTTCTTTGAAATAGAAAATGTGGATTTGGATTTCATATATTATATGCGTACGTGCTATTATGATTATCGTATGCTTATATGTTAACATAAATGTATAACCTAGAAAACGCATGAATTGCATTTAAGATAATCACGTTGGTATGTTATAATTATGAAAGTGGTTATATGAAATAATATGATAATCCCCTTCTCTTGTATGTGATACCTCTTGTATGTGGTACGTGTATGTTGAATAATATATGTGAATTAGAAGAATGTTTATTTATGCAATTTGAATTGATTATGTGAGTTATTTGAAGAAGAAACTCTAAGGGAGAAAATGGTTTGAATATGTTTGTTAGCTATTTGGTTATGTGTTATATGGTTACGTGTTTTATGCTAAGTGTAAGTTCGATCTAACATGCTTATATTATTGGAGTCCAATGATGTGTCATTTATGGTACTGCATGGTCAAGTGTAGGAAAGTCAGAATCGTAATATGGTTATCGGTCGAGTAGACACGGGAATACGAGGGGCCAGTATTCCAACTACGGTACTATAGACTAGAGTGGGTAGCTCCCCTCAAAACAGGCTCAGAATATCGACGTCTATTACCGATAACCATGTTATGAATCTGCTAGGGATACCGTCACATTATAGTAATTGTATTGACATAAGTATGATTATGTTTATTTATACGTTTTGAATTGTTTATATGATTTGTCATTTATGATATTGCATGGTCAGTATAGGAAGTCAGAATCTTAAATGGCTATCGGTCGAGTAGACACGGAAATACGGAGGGACCGGTATTCCAACTACGGTACTATAGACTATAGAGTGGATAGCTTCCATTAATAAACGGGCTCAGAATATCGACGTCTATTACCGATAACCATGTTATAAATCTGATAGGTATCCCGTCATATTGCATTTATGCGTTATATATGTTAATACAGACTATAGAGACTTGATGTCTATATGTACTACAACTAATTGGTCGATGCATCCCCATGTTAATACAACATTTTGTTTATGTGAGTACACCTTGTGAGTATACGTTAAGCAGGGGAAACTCGTCGCCCATGTCAAGGTTGAGGTTCTCGAAGCGGTTATGGAAACTGGTGGAGCGGAGTTCGAGGAATCACGAGCTTTTATACCGACCGACTATTTTCAAAGATTATATCAGTCACTTTCTCTTTAAGTGTTTTAATTTGAGAAGTTTTTATAATGTACTCTCCTTAGGAATCTAGTCTATTAAACCGGGGTGTATGTAAAATAAAGTTATTTTGTGTTCCGCTGTATTACAAGTATTGCTTTAAAACCCCGTCTATGTTGAAGTAGCACTCTTTATGAAAATTATATCTTTCAAATGTGGGTTATGTTTTGAAGAAAGAAAAATGCTTTGACGATTTCCAAACTTATTTTCTAAAGGATCAAATAGGATCCGAAGGTTTTAATAAAGTCCATTTTTCTAAAAACTATTCTTAATTATATAAACGACATGGAGGGTGTTACAAGTTGGTATCAGAGCAGTGTTTAATACACTGGATTCCTGATTATGGTTGAAGGCATTCGTGATCTCTCCTCCAGCTCCTGGCCGTAATACGAGGTTAGATTTATTGTTGTTCGAAATTATCTGATCTAATATTTGAAGTAGAGAATTGGAATTTTATATAGACTTGTCTTTATATTCAATTGTGATATGTTTAGTTGATCTTAGTAAGTGATATATGTATATACTTGCACTATGTGATATAAAGAGTAGTTCATATTATGTGATGCTCGAAGTAAAACTGAATTTAACAAGGTATGATATGTCCTTCTTTCAATTTTACAATTGTTGAGAGTTTGTTTAAATGGGTGTGCTTCGTATATGTTGGGATCTTGAACATCTCATTGGATTGACATTTATATGACTAATCTTATCTCTTGATAGTAAACTTGAGTTAAATTATATGATCATGATGGTCGATTGTGCTAATCCTTAGTTATGTAGAATTCGAGCAATACTTTTCCTTTATTATCTTTAATTCGATCTATTTGATTTTAGAAATTAATTGGCTGATCGCTTGAGTCCGAATTATGTGGATTGAGTAGAGTATTATATGCTCTTTCTTTTAAATTGAATTATAGAATTCATGTTTATGCTTTGGGTGATATTTAACATGAGGCTTGTATGCTTGATATATGTCAATATTTGAGTATAACTTCTCGCTTGTATGTTTATTTGATGAGAATTAATTTCTTGTTAATATGCTTGAATCTATGTATGTGACCGTAAGAGTAGATTGTGCCAATCTTTAATTTTATGAATTCGAGTGAATTAATTGTGTTGTTACTTGAGTATCCTTAATTTGAGACATACGACTTTAGGAATTAACTATCCTATCTCTTGAATCGAGTTATGTGAAATTTTATGTGATCATAAGTGTAGAGTGTGGTAATCTTTGATTTTATGAGTTCGAACTACATGCTTAAATTATATTGTTATTTGAGTATCTTTAGTCCAAGGTATGAGACTTTAGAACTTTACTATCCTATCTTTTGCATTTAATTATGTCGATTTTTATGTGATCGTAAAAGTATGTAGTAATCTTTGATTGTAGAGTTCGAGCTACGTGATTAAATTATGTCGTTACTGGATTATCTCTAAATTGGAAGTTCGAGATTTTAGAAATTAACTATGCGGATTATATGTGTTCAATGTTTCAAATTTCTTGAATTATCTCATGCTATGTATGATTGGACGAAAGGTTATGATTTGAGTATTTGTTTGATGCTATTGTATGTTTGAATTATGTGGTAATGTTAAATCTATGAGTTTGTTATTGAATGACTGAGAACTCTTTTAAGAGTATAATATATGGGGAGAATGGTTTTAATTATGAAGTATAAGGGCTCAAATGTTTTGATTTTGGAACTTGAGTACCAAATTGGGATTTTAATAAAGACTTTTGAAACTACTGACAGATTTCAGATTTCATTTCATTACTCGATTGACTATTGTGATGCCTCTACATGGTCAAGATTATTTTGATAAGAGGAAATTTGTAAAACCTTCTTCGAGTTATTCGAAATGCTCGAATGGATTTAAAAACTGATTTCTTACGAAACTTTGAGTTTTAAAAAGAATAAAAGCTAGTAAGAAGTATAAAAAAAAAAAAAAAAAAAAAAAAAAAAAAAGTTTCTTTTTATATACATTCGAACCACTGTTGGTCATATTTATCTTTATCGCGAAATCGAAGAAGCTATACAGGGGTTTTCTCAGGCTTGTTCATATAGTACCTAACTTTGATAAGGAATTCTACGATATCAGTAGGAATTCAAATCTCTTCACTTCAACTAGGCCCACAGTTACAGAATTTCTACGGGAATCAAGATCGAGAAAAGGAAGTTTTCCAATCACCGACTCAAACCCATTGTCAAATTGTACTCAGCAGAAAATGGAGGTATGCAATTCATATCCTTAAGTTTTGAAATTATGTTCTAGCTTTGGTTTATGTGCAATTATGTGTAGGTGATTATCTATTTATGTGACTTGAAAAGATTGTAGCATGTCCTGATTCTCGTTATTAACGTTTAATGAATCAACGATATATGATATGATGAAACCTATTTGAGTTAAACTATGTGATGCATTTTATTGATTGGTGATGCCATACATTACAAAGTGTTTATGTGAATCTTATGTGAACATTAGGACTAAGCATAATTAATATGCATCCAGGAGTACCATGCGGCAAAATGCTTTTGTGAGGGCAAGAGAATTTTAACTGTTAAAGGGTATTTCTAAATCGGATTTTATGTCAGAAAATTTGGAAGTCTCACTGAGACTCGATTTTGATTTTCCTCGAGTAATGATACTCATGCTAAAGCTCTTTTCGAAATATCTTTTTAAGAATCTTTTACCAAAAGCATGTCTCAGATTTTAGTCATGAAATGTTTTTGCCAAGAGTTGATGAACTATTTTTCAAATTATTTGGTAACCTCAATCAAAATGTTATTTACCCGATCTTGGGTACAAACGGAATTTTTGTCATAACTTGATATCATCATCTTCTATGAATGATTTCTCAAATTTTGAGGACAAAATTTATTTTAAGGGGGGAAGATTGTAACGCCCCGCATTTTCATAAGCATATTATATGAAATTATATTGAGTAAATCGATGATTTCCATTTCATGAATTATCTAGTGGATGTTTATTGCATCCTAACTGCTTATGTGATCTATAATATTTTATTTAATGTGATCGACTCGATTTGGTTAGATAATTGAGTAACTCTATCTATGTGATTAAATGAATTATGTGCTTTAAACGAATAATTAATCTATGCTAATATTGATATTAAATTTAGATTATAGTGATTTGTTTCTCATGTACATGCTTAATTATAATTTATATGGTCTCATGAAAATTATGATATGATAATTAATCTATGCAATGTATCTTTAATTGTTTTACGATTTATGGTTTAATGAATGTAGATACATATATGTGAATGTTGTGCTACGTGAGTTATGATGTAGTAATTAAGCTATGCAATTTATCCCTAAATGTTTTATGATTTAACGAGTATAGATATATCTGTTTGAGCTGTGTATATATATACCATGTGTGTGCCTTATGTGTGTAGTGTGTGTATGTGCCGTATATGTGCTGTACTATATATGCGTATTAAGTTGCCAGGTATTAAAGGATTAAGGAAATCATTGAATTGCAAATATTTGATTAATTGCTATTAAGACCCCAATGGTTTTAGATATTGCATTACAGTCCTTGGGAAATTTCCTCCTAATTTCCTAGTATAAGCCAAGGAAGATTCCTCCTCTTTCCTTCTCAATTTACCTGCGGCGGTTCCTTCTTCTTCTTAAAGAAGAAACGAGGATTTTGGTCTGGACTCTTCTTCCTCTCATTCCACGGCAGCTTCACCCGAAGACTCAATGAAACTCATCAAAATTTCCCCTTCTTCTCTGGGGAGTTTGACATCTAATTAATGGGATTGATTTCCCTATAAAATTCCCCAAGACCATCAAGAGGATCGGACAGGGGATAGCTCCAAGTTCAGCCCCAAAAGCCTTCAGCCAAAGCTCCGAGAATCCTTCGGTTTCCTCTTCTTCCTTGTATTCGATTTTCTTCAAAGAGGTAAGGACTTTTGGTCCTTCTACTGAATTAATGATAATAATAAGATGATGTTTATGTGATTTAATTGATTAATATGCTTAGGAATCGGATTTAGGGATCTAGGTCATGAAACATAGATTTCAACGAACCCTAATTCGATTTCCAGATTCGTAGCCTCAAGTTCCAGTGCATGTTTCATCGATGATTTATTTTCTGAAAATTATGAAATTAATTGTGCGTGTAGATATTTCTGTTAGCTTCGTTTTGATATACGGTATGCGTAATTTGGAATTATATTGATCAAGTTATGAACCGTTTTCTGAAACTGCAGGATTTCTGAGTCATCTATGATTTATGTGTTAAATTATATTTTATCTTGTTCCGATTCATGCGATTCTAACTGGATATGATTATAGACTTATAAATCTGATTCTCAGAGGAGTTTCATGGCGTTTCGTTGAAAGAATGATTTAATTGGTATTTTTAAAGTTGAATGCTCTGTTCTGAAATTCTGCTGGTGTTACTGTACTAAATGAATTATTTCTCTCCCATGGATAAGTATTTTACTGAACTGTTTTAACATGGTATAAATCATATACATGTGGAGGTTTTGTGGAAATTTCATAATGCTTGTATGTACGGTTTAAGAGATATGAATTTCCAAAGTTGAAGTGCCGAATCTGCCAGATTTCCTTGTAGTTCTTTGAAATAGAAAATGTGGATTTGGATTTCATATATTATATGCGTACGTGCTATTATGATTATCGTATGCTTATATGTTAACATAAATGTATAACCTAGAAAACGCATGAATTGCATTTAAGATAATCACGTTGGTATGTTATAATTATGAAAGTGGTTATATGAAATAATATGATAATCCCCTTCTCTTGTATGTGATACCTCTTGTATGTGGTACGTGTATGTTGAATAATATATGTGAATTAGAAGAATGTTTATTTATGCAATTTGAATTGATTATGTGAGTTATTTGAAGAAGAAACTCTAAGGGAGAAAATGGTTTGAATATGTTTGTTAGCTATTTGGTTATGTGTTATATGGTTACGTGTTTTATGCTAAGTGTAAGTTCGATCTAACATGCTTATATTATTGGAGTCCAATGATGTGTCATTTATGGTACTGCATGGTCAAGTGTAGGAAAGTCAGAATCGTAATATGGTTATCGGTCGAGTAGACACGGGAATACGAGGGGCCAGTATTCCAACTACGGTACTATAGACTAGAGTGGGTAGCTCCCCTCAAAACAGGCTCAGAATATCGACGTCTATTACCGATAACCATGTTATGAATCTGCTAGGGATACCGTCACATTATAGTAATTGTATTGACATAAGTATGATTATGTTTATTTATACGTTTTGAATTGTTTATATGATTTGTCATTTATGATATTGCATGGTCAGTATAGGAAGTCAGAATCTTAAATGGCTATCGGTCGAGTAGACACGGAAATACGGAGGGACCGGTATTCCAACTACGGTACTATAGACTATAGAGTGGATAGCTTCCATTAATAAACGGGCTCAGAATATCGACGTCTATTACCGATAACCATGTTATAAATCTGATAGGTATCCCGTCATATTGCATTTATGCGTTATATATGTTAATACAGACTATAGAGACTTGATGTCTATATGTACTACAACTAATTGGTCGATGCATCCCCATGTTAATACAACATTTTGTTTATGTGAGTACACCTTGTGAGTATACGTTAAGCAGGGGAAACTCGTCGCCCATGTCAAGGTTGAGGTTCTCGAAGCGGTTATGGAAACTGGTGGAGCGGAGTTCGAGGAATCACGAGCTTTTATACCGACCGACTATTTTCAAAGATTATATCAGTCACTTTCTCTTTAAGTGTTTTAATTTGAGAAGTTTTTATAATGTACTCTCCTTAGGAATCTAGTCTATTAAACCGGGGTGTATGTAAAATAAAGTTATTTTGTGTTCCGCTGTATTACAAGTATTGCTTTAAAACCCCGTCTATGTTGAAGTAGCACTCTTTATGAAAATTATATCTTTCAAATGTGGGTTATGTTTTGAAGAAAGAAAAATGCTTTGACGATTTCCAAACTTATTTTCTAAAGGATCAAATAGGATCCGAAGGTTTTAATAAAGTCCATTTTTCTAAAAACTATTCTTAATTATATAAACGACATGGAGGGTGTTACAAATTAAACTCAACTAAAATATAACCAGACCGACCCATCGGATTTCAGTTAGGCCCGACTCAATTGTTGGTCCTAAACATTAGTGCAATTTGAAATTTTTGTTCGTTTTTAATATTCTTCCAGATACAGGTAACTTAATGTTGGTTGGGCTTTGGATTAGCTTAAGCATGTCACATGATTCACTATAATTTATTTGTATAACAAAAATATCTTTTTTTTGGCTAAGAATATGAAAATAGGTGGTCACTCAAAATAAATTTTTTTTTTAAATAATACTAAATTATGATCTTTAACAACCTCCTTTGATTCTAATATTTTTGCATTATTAACTAACAATCTCAACTGTCCGTCTTACATTATTTTAAATAACCTTAACCCATTTTTTCCACAATTTAATTAATTTTATAACAAGACATTAGTTTGACTCTACGTGCCAGTCACTTTAATCAGCAATTATTAATCTATATAATACCAATTCCACTCTTTTTGAGTAATAAAGAATTCGCATTAAACCAATTATATAAATATATCGGGTAAATCATCATTCACTATAATTTACAGATCATACGAAAAACGTAGGGCTTTCTCACCCAGGATATATACTAATTCCACTCTCCCACCACTACGACGACGTCGTCTTAGCTGTTGACACAGACAGCTAGACCTCAGCTCATGCAAACAAAGTCAAATTCATGACATGTATACATAAATTAAAATATTAAATAATTAAAAGAAAAAAAAAAAAACCTCACCTATATATACATACACACATACATAAGTCAACTCTAAAATCCCATGAAAAATATATCATTGTACAATTCATTTTTTCTTCAATATCCAATTAGATGCAAAGCTAGTAGCATTTGGTCAAACACTCACATATTTCTTCATAAGTTCAGATCTTATAATTCATCAATATATCCATGGCCAATTTTCTCTCTCTTTTCTTGACATTCCTTTTTTTCTTTGCATCAGCTCATGGTAATATATATATATATATATATATATATATATATATATATATATATATATATATATATATATATATATATATATAATAATGCTTTGTGTGTGTGTGTGTTTCTTTCAATGTTTTGGTGTAGATTTCTTTTCCTTTACATATATATGTTTTAAGTTGCTAACTCTTTTCGGGAAAAAAAAAAAAACAATTCAGGAAGGTCGTTGCAGAAGACTCATACG
Source organism: Erythranthe guttata (assembly GCF_056151865.1). Lineage (NCBI taxonomy): Eukaryota > Viridiplantae > Streptophyta > Magnoliopsida > Lamiales > Phrymaceae > Erythranthe > Erythranthe guttata. The sequence continues at coordinate 15,439,245 of NC_142536.1, read as the reverse complement.
GGTCATGATAAACTCGATCTTCAACGAGATTTCTTCTCCGACGATGTCGACGTGATGAAAGGCGTTTCCCTAGCCTCGAATCCTAATTACACCGGCAACACAAATTACAACGATGGTTTGCATACATACATACATATACATATATATATATATATATATATATATATATATATATATATATATATATATATATATATATATATATATATATATATATATATATTATTAATTAATTGTTTGGTTTGATTCAGTATTAGGGTTGGTTGTAATAATAAATCAATATCCATTGTTGGAGGAGGATAACCTGGACCCATGCATTACACCCAGATGGAGTTGGATACTATGTACTTCTGATGCCAGCCCACGCATAATAGCACTGTAAGAATTGTATTAATTATACTTCTATTAATTAATTAATTAACAATTAATAATTAAGTAGGGTATAATTTATTTAAACACCTTATATTATTAATTAAGTTGCTTTATTTATCTAGGCACAACCAAATGAACATGATGAATAATCTTTCATATCCTCGGTCAATGTTTGATGCATATTTACCATAAATTTATTTTTGCTTTTCTTCCAACAATAAATATTTTCTAGTTTTAAATGGAACAATGGCGGAGCCAGCATAGTGCCAAGGGGGCCATGGCCCCCAATATTTCTCAATTCTGTATTAATCTATATAGAAATATAAAAATTTGAATACAATAGCATTAACGGCCTCACCCAGCAGATTTTTTGTAACGCATTTGGTGCTTCCGAACTTAAAATTATGGTTCCGTCACTACCTGGATCTATCGATACTAGAAATTATTTTGATCGAAATTAATTTTAAATCGAATCGTGGCAATTTTGTAATATTATATATCCCATCATAAAATAATTTTATATGTTCTTGTTCCTAATTTTCCTTCCTTTTTATTAATTTATTTGTGTATATATTTATTTATTTATGATTCTTTAAATGTTTACTGATTGGTTGAAAAGGTGAAACAGGGAACTTAGCTCCAGGGATTTGGTTGCGCCACTTCCTGATTTCAGTACGATGGATGCGCTTCAGAGAATGTAAATATTACCATTTTATTCAATTTCATTAAATTCAATTATTTATTTCATTTTATTATTACTTAAAAATTAATTAAGACTCGTTTATTCTTTAATTGCAGCGATTTATCCTTAAACACTTTATACGGACCAATTCCTTCATTCCTGGGCACATTTCCAGATCTTCAAGAACTGTTAGTCAACGCCAAAACTCAATTATTCCCTTTATCATATGCTTAATATTTGTTTTTGACTAAAAATATTAATATTATCAAGTAATATTTTTATTATCTTCAAATTATTTTTTTAGAGGGAAAAAAATATTATGTGCTACCATCATTAATTTATAAAAAAAAAAAAAAAATCAACGATAAAATGGGTTATGTATTAGCAAAAGTCAAGGTTCAAGGGAGGTTTAATTTGGGTAGTATATCAAACTTGAACGGGGTTTAGAAGTAATTTAATCTAACTTAGAGGGGTGACAGTGTAATTTACTAAGGTATCATGAAGTAGTTTGTTTCCTATTTTAAAGCTATATTTTAGTTTGATGTTTCCTACTCGTAACATTCACAGATACATGTCGACCATTCAAATAGTTATAAAAGTTAAACTTCTATAAATTAATTTAGCAAAATATTAAATTATTGAACTATAAATTTAGTACGTTTTTATCGAGTCGGAACCAGAAGAAATTATTAATGAAGCGAGGTTATTAATTTATCGAGGTTATATCAAATGCTAATATCAGGTGACAATATTTTGTATCTTGTTATTAGTAATTCATATTTCAATATCATCAAATTCGACGAAATTATATATTAGAAATGAAAACACAATTATATGATACTATGTAGTTCAAAGTACATGTAAATATGGGTTTTATATATTTATATATACACACACATTAATTCATCTTTCTTCATGCTATAGGAACTTGGAATACAATTATTTCACTGGACAAGTACCAAGTTCACTATTATGCAACAAGAACTTGAAATTAAGGTAAACTAAAACAACCCTATATTTCTTACCATTTTCTTAATATTATCATTAATATAGTATATTAATAATGTTTTATTGGGATACTTATTAAAATGGCAGTTTAATCGGTAACACCGCATTGGACACAACGAATACGTGTTCGGGTTCAAACTATACTCCAAATCCTCCGACAGCAAGTAATAGAAATAGTAATAGTAATAATAGAAGTGTCTCAAGAAAGAAAAGTAGCACTCCTGCAATAATCGGAAGCATAGTTGGTGTGTTCGGTTTTATCGGTATTTGTGTCGGTATTTTCGCCATTTATAACCACAAAGCTAGAGCAGCAGCTGCCATTGCCGAAGCCTCTTCACCAGGTTAGTATATATACTTTCGGTCCGTCGTATAATCATTGCTTTATTTTATTTTTTTCTTTCTTTATCGATGTTCTTAAATATACAATCGATTGAATCAATGTGTTCGCCATTAAGTGACGCGACATTGAATTAATTAGCGTGAAAAGAAGTAATATTTTCCACGAGTTAACGATCGGAAACAAAGAAGATACGGTATATATTCACCGTATTTTATATATTCGTACGATTATTCATTGACATGCTTACGATCTATGTTTACAGGGCCCGACGTTGCCAAGGGGGATGTACCAATAGAGGAGATGCCCATGAATACTCGTTCCAATAATACGAGCCCAATGTAATGTTGATTTTATACGAATATTCTCTTTATATTTTTAGGTGTTCTATATATATATATTAATGTTTGTATTTAAGAAATTCTCTTTTTTATTTTTGATTTTGTGGACATATTTTTATTATCCATTATTTCATTATACTTGTAAACTAGAAATACAAACTATTGCATCAATGTCAAATATCATACACTTGATAGATTACAATTTTTTTCTTTCTTAAATTGATTTATAATAGGGATTTACAAATGCTCGCGTTCAAATGTATTCGTCAAAAGCATTCGCAAAAAGCATATACAAAACTCCAAAAGGTCAGACATCGGAATTTCAGACTTTAGAATAAAAAATTATTCCAAAATCGAAAATATTCTAATCGAAATCGGCAGAATTCGAAAATCCTCATTCCAGTTTTCCGCTTAATTAATTATCTAGGAGTGCCTTTCTTCCTAGATAGGCCAAAAGCTAAGCACTACTCAAAAGAGTCTCGGGCTTAATTTCCATTTTTAATAAATACAAATTAAAATTAAGTACCAATTATATAATTAATTATTGAAATTGGGCAAAAAATTGCGGGAAAATTGAAAATGTATTAGAGGATTAATATATACGTAGAAGCAAGCAAAACAAAAGCACCAGCACAAACAAACTCACCCTGAGCAAATCTTCAACAATCCGATCTCTCGAACTCGGATCACTCGCCAAATACCGCCGGAAATTTTCGATCGCGAAGTCGGAATTCGCAAGAAATTCTTCGCAATAACCCACCAATTCCGATACCTCAATCAGCGCATCCAGATCCTTCGATTGAACCTTCCCCTCGCAACCACCGCCCACGCACCTAGCCAGATCCTCCGCCGCCGCGCCGATCCACCATCTCAAATCCCTCCGCCTCATCGTCGGAACGACGGTTACTCGTTTCGATTTGACCCGAAAGGCGTCCAGGGCTTTGCCGAGCTGGCCCAAGGCGAGGGCCGACGAATTCATGCAGTCGGAGGGTTCGGGTCGGGTTCCGTCGGAGGGCGGCGGAACGACGCCGGAGAGACGCTCGACGGAAGTTTCGAGAGAGAGTAAAAAGATCGAGTTGGGGTCGGAGTCGGGTCGGAGTTTATTGATGATGGTGGAGGATAAGGAGTCTATGCAGGAGAATTGGGAACTAGACGACGAGCAGAACGCTCGAATTGCCGGGCTCCGATTTACGGACCGGAAGTTGGATTGGTGTGCGTAGGAGGTGATCATCACGCCGATGATTAGTGCTAATACGATGATTAAGGAGAAGAAGATAATGATTAGGGTTTTGTTCCTTGAACGCAATGATTGGAGGAGCCTGGATTTTTGGTCGGAGTTGAAGGTGGGATTTGCGGAATCCATGGCTGCTAATGAATAATGAAAGTGCGAGATTTAAAGTCTTTAGAGTGTGATTATATTGATGTGGGAAGTTTCGTCCTCTTGGCGGCAATTTTTAGTTGACTCTTCTTTGTTGAATGTTCTTTGTTGAATGGTCGTCACTCACTGATCAGTCAATTCGGGAATTAGATGATATGTCTGATTATTTACACCAGATGGATTTGAACAGTAAATTTGATTAAATAACTATCCACTAAGTATACGTACGCATGAATATATGTGTGTGTCACTATATGTAAATTTACAATACGGTTCAAATTCATCCAATGTAAATAATCACGGGTAGTATCTAATTTTCCCCGGTTGACCACAATAAAGAAGTCGCTTCAACGAGGTTGAAAACTAATATTTTCCTACTTTCCTATTGTGATATATATATATATATATATATATATATATATATATATATATATATATATATATATATATATATATATATATATATATATATATATATATATATATATATTCTGAGTTTTGATTCAATTTTAAACTTTTGTGAATTTCAAAAATGAAATACCCAAAATTGACATCTACAATGTTAGTCTTGTTGTGCATTTTACATTGTAGATGCATACATATAACTTCTGAATTCCCTCGATTTCGAAACAATTTTTTTTATTTTAGAACTAGTTCTTTCATTCCAATTTTTGAAGTATTGATTTTGATTTTTTTTTTCTTCTATTTTTTTTTTTGGAATGTAATGTAATTGGAATGACATTTCATTTCTCAAAAAAAAAAAATACAATCTTCAAATGAAATTTCAAAGAGAAAAAAATATAAGTACAATACATTGAGGGATTATATGTCTCTTTTATAATTAAATAACATAATAATTTGGAGTGTAATTTTCGGGATAAAAATCAGTTTTCTTTTTTTGGAATTACTTTTCAAAAATTATAATTGGATCGAAAATCCAAAAACAAATCAAAATTTCAAAACCCGGAATTTTTCAACATTCGGAGTTATATGTAATTTCAATATCGGGATAGCTTTTTGTATCGAAATCCGACAAAATTCATAAATTTCATTCGAATTTCCACCTCTACGGCGTACCTACAAATCACAATAGATCACTTGAAAAACAAATTAAAAGTGGTTGCACCTTTGCGTTAATAAATCCTTAGAAGCAAGCAAAACAAAAACGCCATCAACAAGTACTCCGACCCAAACAAACTCACAGTAACCAAATCTTCAACAACCCAATTTCTCGAACTCCGATCACTCGCCGGTGAGTCCCAACGGACAGTCGTATTCACATTGCCGTGATTATGATCGAGAAATTCTTTGCTGAAACGCACCAAATCCGCCACCTTGTACACTCCATCAAACACCTTCAATTCAACTTTCCACATCTCCCGCACACACCTCGCCAGATCCTCCCCCGCGGTGCCGATCCACCCACTCATATCCCTCCTTTGATAATAAGGCCGCATTTCCAGATCCGGGTCGACCCGCATTAAGTACATGGTTTTGTTGAGCTGACCCAAAGCGTGGGCTGACGAATTCAAGCAGCTGGCGAAAGCGGGTTCGGGTCGGGCCCCGTTGGACGCTGCTGAAATGATGCCCGAGAGGTGTTCGATGGAAGTCCGCAGAGAGAGAAGGAAGACTTGGCTGGGTTTTGTCATTGCGTTGGATGAGGAGAATAAGGAACTCATACAGTATGATTGAGAATTGGCGGCGGCGCAGAATGCTCGAATTGCTGGGCTGTAACTGGGTGGTGGGAACTGCGAATTGATCTTCTGTGCGAGGGAGATGACTATGCCGCCGATGATTAGTGCTAATACCATGATTAAGGAGAAGAAAATTATGATTAGGGTTTTGTTCCTCCGCCGCACTGAGTGGAGGCGGTCGTCTCGGAGGAGGAGGCTGGCTTTGTCGGAAGAATCCATTGCTGGATTCAATTGAGAGTGGGGGATTCTTCAAGCCTTAGTTCAGTTATGTGCAACTTTTGTTGACTTTTCTTATTAATTGATCTCAATAAAGAACGACTAATAGTCATGGAAAAAAAAATATTTATAAATTTTAAATACTTAAATGGGGAAAATATAGTTTTCATCCCTTAAGTTTGCATCAATTTTACATTTGGTCTCCATGTTTATAAAAAATACATTTGGTTCCTTATGTTCCAATAATTTAATATTTTTTTGTCATTTTTGTCAGTTTACCGATAGTCCGTTAGTTAAGACATCGATGGGCACATGCTTGATTCCGTTAGTTTTAACGGAAAATTGAAGGAAATGACTAAAAATGTTGAATTTTTGAAACATAAGAGACCAAATGTGATTTTGTGAACATGGGGACCAAATGTGAAAACTTGATGGACAAAAACTGTATTTTTCACAAATATTTAAAGATGATCGCATGTTTGTTTACTTACCTCAATACTTTATTAGGTAAACTGTATAAAATTATTTTTATGCCCAAAATCCCTTTATGTTTTATTTTATCTTACATGAAATTCCCTATTCCGTAAACAATACCGTTAACTATTGAGGAAATTTTATGCAATGCTTTAGTAACACGCGGGGTTTCATGCAATCCTAATTTCATTTACAGCCAAAAAAACCTTGATTTAAAATACTTCAAGTAGTTATAATTCTTAAAATTCATGCATTTCATTTTTTTACGTCCAAACACTACATGACATATTTTTCCTAAAACTACTTGTCGATGATCCGTAAAATGTAAATCATCACTTTTAGGAAAAATAAAAAGAAAAGGTAAATTACAATCAAATGTATGGTCAAATTACGAAAAAACCGCTCATGCTTGGATAATTACAATTACCCCGTTAACTATGAATTTTCTTACATATCCACCTTTATGGTGTCAAATTCAACATAATCTTCTAGATTCCGTAGAATGTTCTCTAGTTTGTACTCATTTTGTGCAAAACCACAGTTTTTGATGTACCACAATCTGATATATACAAGCCACGAAACACATCTTATAATCATCTTGCTTCAAAATGTTGAGTTTGAATGATATAAAATGGGTACAAAATATAATCAAGAAGATTCCACTAAATTTGACACTGCAAAAGTGGACGTGTAAGACAATTTATAGTTAAGAGGTACGATTGTAATTACCCAAACATTAGAAATTTTTTCGTAATTTAACCATACCTCAGAAGTGGTTGTAATTTACACAATAACAAAGTACAAGAAAGATTTTTTACTTTTTTAATTTAGTAAATTCGTAAAAGCAAGCAAAAGAGAAGAGCCAAGACAAAATACTGCGGCACAAAAAAACTCACAGCGATCAAATCTTCAACAATCTGATTCCTCGACCCCCCTCCATTCGCCAAAGCAAATCGGAAACTCTCATTCGCCACATCGGAACTCGCCAGAAATTCTTTGCTGTACCCCACCAGCGCCGCCACCTCCACCGCCCCATCCAACGCCGTCGATTCAACCTTCCCCATATCACCACCCACACACACCGCCAGATCCTCCGCCGCGCCGCCGATCCACTCACTCATCTCTCTCCTCTGATTGGAGGTCCGCGCTTCCAGATCCGGGTTGACCCGCACCGCATCCAAGACACTACCGAGTCGACCCGCCGCGCGGCCCAACGAAGTCAAACAGTCAGCGAACGCGGGTTCGGGTCGGGTTTCGTTTGACGCCGCCGAAATGATGCCGAAGAGCTGTTTGAGAGTTGTTTTTAGAGAGAGAAAAAAGACCCCGTTCGGGTCTGTGTTGGATCGGGTCTTAATCGCGGCGGATACGGAGTTAATGCAGGAGAATTCAGAGTAAGATACGGTGCAGAATTCTAGAATTGCTACACTGGGATATGGAGACGGTGAATTGATCTTCTGCACGAGGGAGATGATTATCCCGCCGATGATTAGTGCTAATACGATGATTAACGAGAAGAAAATTATCATTAGGGTTTTGTTCCTTCTTCGCACAGATTTGAATCTTTCGGTGGGATTTGCAGAATCCATGGCTGCTTCTGATCATGAGATTCAAGTCTCATGGTGTCGAATCTTTCTTTTATCTTTCAGTTGTGCTAAAAATATACATTATTTTGATCATGCTGAATTACAGAGTTTTTTATTGTTTAATCAAGAAGTTTTTCTTCTAGATGTTTTTCTTTTAGATTATGTAGAATATTCTTCAGGTTGTACCCGTTTTACCTCATTTGAGCTTTACATTCTGAAATGAGATAATCATAAGATGTGTCTCTTGGCTTCTAAATGTCAGAATTGTGGTTCATCAGAAACTGTATTTTTGTACAAAACGAGTACAAACTACAAAACATTACAAAACATTCCACGTAATTTATAAAATTATGTTGCATTTGATACCATAAGAATGTACGTCTAAGAAAATTTGTATATAGTTGAGTGGTGGCTGTAATTACGCATAAGAGGGGTTTTTCGTAATTTGACATTACCTCAGGGGTGGGTGACTGTAATTTACCCTACTTTTAACTATTTAAAATCTTCATAAATCGAACTTATATTATAAGTATATGGAAAAAATTCAGTTTTAGTCCCTCAAATTTGCCATAGTTTCATATTTTGTCGCTTATGTTTACAAAAAATACATTTGTTCCTTCAATTTTAGTCATTTTCGTCATTTTTTTGTTAGTGCTAACGGAATGAAGCTTTGTGCCCATCACTGCTTTAACTGACGGAGTAACAGTAAATTAACGAAAACGACTAAAATTGTTAAATTATTGAAACATAAGAGACCAAATGTATTTATTATGAATATGTGAGACCAAATATAAAATCACTGTAAACTTGAGTTCGTAAAAAATGTAATTTCTGTATATAACAACCAACTTCACAAGACAAACAATTAAAAATTTAAATTCCTTTAAACATATAATTTAATTCCTCATACGAACACCCTCAAAACAGAGCAAAGCAAGAAAATCAGCACCAAATACTGGGTGCAGAACAGAGCCACAGTTATCACATAGTTCTCCCTAACCAACATCAAAGAAGCCAACACACTTCCAACACTTGGATCAAACATTTCCTTAACCTCCTCGAAACTATCCAAAATCGCTACACTATTACGCACGTAAATCTCAGCTTGTCTGATCCTCACTCTCATTGTGGGGCCCACCTCGTCCGCTTCACCATAATAGCACCCCTCGACATTATTCGCCGCCTTGACCATTTTACCCCTCAATTCATTAGAACCCAATACTCCGTCAAGATCAACGGCGGCGATCATAGCCAGGGACCCGTTGAGTTGATGGACTGAATCTGCGATCAGTTTCTGGCATCCCGTTATGGAATCGGGCTTTTTGATGTTCTTGTTTCCGATTTTCGAGGCGAGTTCTTGAAAGAGTGTGGCCACGGTGCGAGATTCGCGTAACCCTGCGGCGACGGAGAGACGCAGGATATCCGGTGCGTGGATGATCGTGTGGCTGTGATTGTCCAGGGACGACAAGAGGGACTCTACGCAGGATGAGTAGTCGAGAGTGACGTGGCAGGCGGATCGAATGGCGGCCGTTGGATTTGCTGATAGGGATTCGGCTTCCGTCTGGTGTTTGAGGACCGTGAAGACTGTGATTATTGCACAGATGAGGAGTGTGAAGAAGATGGTGGTGCAGATGATGAAGTGTTTGTTTCTTTTTTGTCTTGTTGTGGATTGGTCTTCGAGGTTGAGGTTTGCTTGGGGTTTGTCCATTGTGTGTGTGTGTGTGTTTCTATTGGGCACAAGATTGAAATGATTAAGACAAAGTTTATTGGCAAGAAATGGGAATTTTCTTGGAAATTAGAGATGAGAAGTGACATAAGAAATTTATTGATAGGTTTAGTAAAAAGTGTGTGGTTGGTGTACTTGGTGGAATATTACTAGTCAATGATGATAATGATGTTCATGTCATTTAGGAAAAGATGAGGTGACTAAAGTTGACTTTTCAAATGCAGAGTTTTTTTTTTTTTTTTTCCCCGACAAAGCTCTTAAAAAGTATCATTGTTCTTATAAGTAGCCTACTTGGTTTGTAAAGAGAGCGCGATGTCTAATGACCTCATGTTCGATCTCCTTGACCATGCTGTATATGTCTATCTATGTCGAACTCATCGTATATGACTTGTTCGGTACGATTTACACCTCACATGTGGTTTGTCGGCCATTTATCGATTGGAATGGCTGGAGTGGGTCGATAAATCGGGTGGAATGGCGAATAAATCGGCAAAAATATTATGATGTTAATTAGTTAAATAATAACGATAATATAAAAAGATAAATTTATTATTGTGTTACATATACTCTGTTCATTTGCCAAGGAAAATCAAAATGATAAATTTGAATCAAAAGGTGTAACGTACATCGAGATAAATGCATCAAAATATTGATATACGAATGAAAAATTAATGTTATATTATTTTTTTGAGTTATAATAAAATTGGCGGCGGTTATATGCAAGCTCATTTTTTTATTAGTTCAAGACCTCCAACATAAAAATACTAATTTACCCTTAATGAAGTTTAAAATCAAATAAAAAACAAAAAATATTAAAAAACAAAAAAAAAAATCATTTCCTTTGTGCAAGACCAAATAAAATACATAAATTCAGAAACCCCTCTTCCTTATTTCACGACTAAAAAATCTCCTTCTTCTTCTCCTTCTTCACAAACCCACCAAGAAATTATACACACCAAAATTATCAAATACATACCAAACATTCACGATGAAACCAGAAAACAATGATATGGTGGTTTACGAGAGTGGAGAACACAATGAAATATGTTTTAACCGTTTATTTTTGCTTTTGGGTCGTTTTTTTTCTGTTGGGAAAAAAATTCGACGATACCAAAAATCGGTCTGCAAATACCGATTTTTGTTACTAAAGTCGGTAACCACATTCCGATTATTTTAATAAAAATCGGTACTTAAAAACCGATTTTTGTAGTAAAAATCGGCATGACAACACCGATTTGTTTTTGTATTATCGGTATTGTCATGCCGACTTGTACTACAAAAATCGGTTTTTCAATACCGATTTTATTATCTGTGTTTTTATAAGACCGTTTTCTCATACTTGTGTGCATCAACCTAGGGAATTGATGGGAGATTATTCAAATGAATTATCTAACGAATAAATATTTGAGACACGGAAAACTCTACTCGATTGAGTTAAAGGAGTGGTAGACGCCACCGAATGGTGATAAACATTTTCGTTTCAAATATTTAAAAAATATCAATTAACAAAATATATAATGTAATATTTAACAAAAAAATCAAAAAATATCGGTATCCGAAAACCGTTTTTGTACTCAATAATCGACATTAGAACGCCGATTTTGACTTGTAAAGTCGACGTTGTGTCGCCCACTTGGTTAACAAAAATCGGCATTATGACGCCGATTTTCGTATACAAAATCGGTCTGGATAAACCGATTTGGGAAACCAACGAAAAATAAATAAATAAAACCAATTTCAATCTCAATTTTTTTTCCAAAATCGGCCAAATCATTGCAACCCAATAAGAAATAAGCATAGATTAATGTTCATTCATACATATTTATCAAGAATCGATGTTCGATTAATGTTTTCGAATTTACAAATAAAAATTTAGTGAAAAGGACATCGATGCTCGATTAATGTTTTCGAATTTACAAACAAAAGTTTAGTAAAAAGGACTTACTTGTTGGTGGTGGTGCGGTGGTGGTAATGGTGCGGTGGGTGGGTGACTGGTCATCGCCGGTGCGGTGGGAATCTCGCTGGTCGGCGTCGCGGCGGTCTAGCGGTGGCAGCATGACTTTTTTTTTTTTTTTTTCTTTTTTTGGTCTTGAACAAATTAAAAATATGATTTATTTGTATTTGAGTATTATTTGTGGATAAGGGTATATTTGTCATCTTTGGTCTTGATGTAATAAAATTAAATTAATTTATGAGCTTGAACTAATAAACTCATTTATGTAGTTTTGAACTAATAAAAAAATGGGCTTGCATATAACCGCCGCCAATAACATTTTACTTTCATTACTGCATTATAATCCTAATAATAACAATATTAGAATTGGATTTTGATATTTTTAGTATTTAAATTAAAAAAGAGGCAAAATGGCAAATAGGTCTCCGACAAGGGCACTTAATTAAAAGAGGGACATTCAACTTTTTTGTCTTTTAAATAAATGGAGCTCATTCAAACTTATTTGCAAATAAGGAAAATCCTTTTATATATACCAAAATTACCCCAAATTCATTGAAACCCAATTCAACTCCAATTTTATGATTTACACCCCAATTTAGCCAAATTTCATCAATTAACCAATTTTAACCTTAATTTCAATTTTGACCCCAATTTTTTTTATATAATTTTGTTTTTTTCTTAAAAAACGTATTTTTAATTAATATTACTGTCTTGGCTGCTAAATTACTGTCTCCAGCAGTTATTTAACTGTCGGAGACAGTAATTTAACTGTTAATTGACTTTTTTTTTTAAATATTTTAATTAATATTACTGTATTCATTGCTAAATTACCGTCTCCAGCAGTTATTTAACTGTCGGAGACAGTAATTTCACTGTTAATTGACTTTTTTTTTTGAATTTTTTTTTCTTAAAAAAGTTATTTTAACTAATATTACTGTCTTGGCTGCTAAATTACTGTCTTCAGCAGAAATTTAATTGTCTCAGACAGTAATATTAATAATGTTACTGTTCGAGAAAATAATATTCATAATATTATTGTCCCAAACAGTAATATTACTGTTGAGACAGTAATTTAGTAGTCAAGACAGTAATATTAATTAAAATATTTTTTTCTAAGAAAAAATAAGTCAACGTCGGAGTCTGGCGGTCAACGGTGGTTGACCGGCCGGAAAAAAATTTCAGCAAAAAAAAATTCAAAAAAAAAAAAAAGTCAACCCCGGAATCTGGCAGGAAAAAAAAATCAGAAAAAAAAATATTTTCTGAAAAAAAAATATTTTTTCAAAAAAATTATTATTTTGGGGGTTAATGTGATATATTTGTTAAATCCGGGACAATGTGTTGAAGTTAGACATAATGGATGAAATTGATAAGAATTATATGATGGAGGATATTTTTTACTAAAGAGACATTGGGATGGATTTATTTGAAAGACTGTTTTTTTTTTTTTTTGACTAATATGCCTTTAAGTCCCTTGTAATGGACTTTTTTGCCATTCATCCTTAAAGAAATGTCCAATCCGAGCTAAAAGAAGTTCAAAGTCTACCACTTGTAAATTTAATCTTCTAGAAATATACATGAAGTCGGTTCCCAATTTAGAAGATTTATAAAAACTCTTTAGAACAACTCATTTATTAAATTATTTTCTAGAATGTATTTAATTTTTGTATGGAGTAATCTAGAGAGCCATGACAATGGTATGATTAAATGAATCAACATCGTCTATTAAAGGTGGTGTAGTATAAATACGAGTAGAGTGACCTTAAGAAAGCTTAAACAGAGTATAATATAAGAGTGAGGTTTGAAATGAATTACGTATGAAGAATTTGTTTTGATATTTTTAGTATTTAAATTGAAAATGTCCCTTTCAATCCAAGTCCCGGTGTGATATCTCCGAGAGTTGTTTATGAATTCTTTTTACAATTTGAACCCATGCTTCCTGTCCTACAAACATATTAATGAAAAGTTAAAAAATGTATTTGAATACGTAAGAACAATTTTATTTTTTAATAAGTGTGCAATATCCTTAATTTTGAAATTGCGCTTATAGCAATAGGATTAGGTTCACCCCTAAATTCATCGTTGGAAGTATCGGACATTTTTTATTCCAAAATTACTCCTCGTTAGATAAATCAGGCTATGGTATCAGTATTACGTGGATTGCATTTATTAATATCGGACTGCATTTAACAATTTTTTATTTTTTATTATTATTTCTTACTTTTAATATTCTTTTTAGAAAAAAAATTATTTATTTTTATAAAAATTAAGTTTTTTGAATTTTTTTCCGATAAGTTTAAGACGTCGAATACGACTATAGTTGAGTATGACTACAATCTAATATGACTATATCAACTGTACTCATATGTTTTTTAGCATTTTCAACTTAAAAATCTCGATTATATACCGTAGTACAGTCATGTTTATCAAATTATATAAAATAAACGAAGATTGTCTATTATTTAAAAAAAAAAACCAATCAACGTCCACACCAAAAATCACAATTTTGAATCTTGTTATTACAAGTTAACTTGTAGCCACACAAATACATCACATGTATCAATTCTTCAACTAAAAATAACCATCAACATCGTTGAGCATTAGAAAAAAGAAAACCTAAAGATCTTATATACGATTATGTACGACTACATATAACTATATATGACTACATAACTGATTATGTCCAATTGGCCTGCTATTTGCTCATCTTGTTGAGCATCATCGACTTTTTTTAATGTAACTGAATTTTACACCAGAAAACAGACTTAGATCAAAATGAGATGGATGAATAGGGAAAAATATACTTTAACCTTATCATTCGGCGGTGGCGGACCACTCACATAATTACTTGAATATATATATATATATATAAAATTTTAAGTCAAAAATGTAAAAAACAGTAATATAAAAATTGAATATGACTACAGTTGATTATAGTCAAATAGAATATAATCGATATAGTAAACTTGTCAAAAAAAATAATAATAAAAAGAAAAAAGAAAAACGAACATTTGAAAATGAAAAGACAAAAAACACATCTAAGTAATATCGGCGGTTCCTCTCCATTCAATTCACTAATCAACCCTCCATTTAAACTACAACGGAAAGTACTAAAACAAACCAAAATTTGAATTACAAACCAAGAGTTTCCTCTCTCTCTCACCTCCCCGTATAGATATATATCTATATATTTATATATATATATATAGACACGCAGAAGATCCGAGAATTTACAAACAAGAATATTTGGAATACGCATTCGCACGTGCAAAACTTCCAACATTTTGAAAGAATTGTTTTGTTTTTTTTTTCTCCTGATCGATAATAATCGTCGTCGTCGTTATCGTAAGAATGGCGACGAATATAGGTATGATGGATAGTGCATATTTTGTGGGGAGGAATGAGATTCTTGCATGGGTCAATGCCAGGCTTCAGCTTAATATCTCCCGCGTTGAAGAGGTAAATCAATTCATAAATTCAATAAATACTGATAAAAACCCATTTCCTCCCTTTGGGAAATTGCATTTTTTTCTTTTTTTTTTTTACAGTCTTGGTTATTATTGATTCGGAGGAAATTCGGGCAATTTTTACAATTTTCGGAAATGTGGTTCTTGATTTATTTTATGATTTTAGCCTATTTTTTCTGGGAATAATTTGGTTGATTGGGCTCTATAATGGTGGATGACTGAGGGATGCTTCGGTTGTTGTTATGGCTTACGGTGGGATGTTTCTATTCTTTATTAATCGTTTACTGTTAGCCTGAGTTTGGCAGCAATTGTCCGCGAGAGTCAGGCCTGAGTATGGGCGGCCCATAATCGAATGTCGTAGACGCTTGTTGTGCTGAATGCACTATTATAAGGCTAGAGTTTGTGTTTTTCCTGACAATAATTAGTTTTAGGATAACTAGTAGCGTTTGAGGTCCTACATTTACTTTTATAAAAGAAGTGAAACTTTTGTGTATTATTATTCTGAATTTCAAATAATTAATCCTTTCTTCACAAAAAAACAAAAGAGTGCATACGGAAGCTAAGTTCATATAAATTAGTGTTACAGTTTGCTCGTGTTATATTAGATTCTTCGGCGTTTTTGTCCCGTCGTGAAAGTATAGATGAGATTCTGCAATATAGAAAATGCCGTATAATAAGAGGATATTTGTGTTTTGCAATGGCGCTTTGTAAATGTTACTAACCAAGCATGGCTGATATTTTAAGACACTTTCATTAAATTTGATTTATTTATTTATTTATTTATTAGGCTGCATCCGGAGCTATACAATGTCAGATGATGGACATGACTTATCCGGGAGTTGTTCCGATGCACAAGGTGAACTTCGACGCCAAGACCGAATACGATTTCATCCAGAATTACAAAGTTCTTCAAGAGGTTTTCAACAAACTCAAAATCGACAAGGTAATAAGTAATTTCAAATCCAATTCTTTAATTTTATTCTTCTTTTTCTGGCCTACGATAATTTACGTGAACTGTTTTCAGCATATTGAGGTCAACAAGCTTGTAAAGGGGAGACCGTTGGACAACTTGGAGTTTCTACAATGGCTTAAACGCTACTGCGATTCTGTAAATGGCGGCCTAATGAACGAGTAATATTTTCTTAATCTAATCGGAAAAAAAAACACTAGTTACCGAAATATCTTTTTGATAATGTGTAAAAATTCATAGGAATTACAATCCTATGGAGAGGAGAACTAAAGGTGGAAACGGGAGAAATAATATCAAAGTTTCTCAAAAGAACTCAAAGTCTTTACAATCAAACAATTCTGGCTCGTGTGACGGAGATTCTAGGGTTCATGGAAGAAGTATAAGTAGTAATAATTCGTCTCATTTTTCTATTTTTTTTCCTTAATTTTTCACAAGCCAACGATTCTTGTCTTAATATACATACATTTCTTGAATTTCAGGCACGAAACAGGGGAAATCGGGTAGTGTGACTTCGGGGGCCAATTCTTCAATGGAGATTCAAGCACTCACAAGTGAGGTAATATATGCTAGCGGGGTCTTGGCCCCCACGGCTTTTAAAAAATATTAGCATTACTTTATAATTTAATTTGTTATTTTACGAGTCTTGAGTTATTGTTGGCCAAAATCCTGGCTCCACCACTGATTGGTATTGACGAGATCACATGATATACACATATATAATTATATATACAGGTCTCGGATCTCAAGCTATCGGTTGACCAGTTGGAAAACGAAAGAGACTTCTACTTTGCAAAGTTACGTGATATCGAAGTACTTTGTCAGGCACCCGAGTTAGACGATGTTCCGGTAAGAATTTCTCATTTTATATTATTGCAAAATGATGATATTATAGTCCCTTTTTCCTTTTCTTTTCCCTCTTTGCGAAGATAGAATGTTTTGAAATTTGTCGTATTTTCTTTTTTCTTTTTCGAAATTTGTTGCAGATAGCGGTGGCGATCAAGAAGATATTGTATGCTGCAGACGAGAAAGAGTCTACACTCGCCGAAGCTCAAGAAATCGTGTCTCAATCAATCAAT
The DNA here is from genome assembly GCF_056151865.1 of Erythranthe guttata. Classification (NCBI taxonomy): domain Eukaryota; kingdom Viridiplantae; phylum Streptophyta; class Magnoliopsida; order Lamiales; family Phrymaceae; genus Erythranthe; species Erythranthe guttata. Next base: position 15,421,970 of record NC_142536.1, on the reverse strand, counting down.
GATGAATTTTCTGCTCATGAATGAAAATGCCAAGTGAAAAATAGCATCATTCATTGAAGAAATAACTAAAAATTGCTAGAGTTTTTTTTTTTTTTTTTTCTCGTGTTAAATACTTTTTCCTCTCAAAACTGTGTCCTTTCTTGAAATAAGCATTCCAGTATAGGGGTTTGGTTGCTAAATAATATTTTCGAAGAGAAATACATAATTTGCGATGTCAAATCCAAAATATTTAATTCAACAATAGTGGTAGGGTTGAAAATCAAATTCGTTCGAGACCGATTGCTCAAAAGCTTGTTTGAACTTGGTTCGTTAGCATAACGAACCAAATTCGAAATACATTTTTCTGTTCGATAAGTAATGAAGCTCGACTAGAGCTTGAGCTTGATCAGGAAAAAAAATAATATATAAAAAAAAAATTAATTAACCTACTCAACTTTATTTGTTTACCAAATTGACAAGTTCAGCTCAAACACAACTTTTTACTCTTTTAGACCTTAATAAAATTTTGGGAAAAATTACGCCCCTAAATATTAAAAAAAAAATACCAAGAAAATATAACAAAATCTGTAGGGGTTAAATTGAAACATTTCAGTTTTTGCTGGGGTAAAATGATAATTAAGGCAATTTTGCAAGGTGGATAAACAAATAAATAAGGAACTAAAGACGATTGTAGAAGTGTCAAAATCATTTCCCATTCCAAAATCAATCGTCGAGCAGAGCATATCGGAAGAATTATTGTTGTAAAAAAAATGGCGAAGATGATGCTGATGAGATCGGTCGGCCGGTCAGTTTTTCGCAGATCTCAAGTTTTTTCCTCCTCCGCCGCAGCCGCCACCACCGCCGTCAACCACCACATCCGCTGCCTCCATCTCTCTTCCCCTTCATCACGCGCCTCTTCCCCTAATCAAAGTACTTGAATTTTATCTCTTTTATATATGCCGTTCTTTTTGTTAATCTATATTGTGTATACCTTCTAATTTCTATTTTGTTCCTCATATCTGCTATGTGTGTGTGTGTGAAATTGCCCCTCTTTTGGGTTGAAATTCAATGTCCGTTTTCGAGCTAAGATTTGGGTGAATTCTAGAAAATTGATTTATTAGGGTTTTTTTATGGGCTTCAAATAATGAGTTAATTCTTAATCAGATTTTTGCTGATTTCTGGAGATTGCTTTGCGTTGTACTTTTAATTAAATTCATGGGAGTTGTTAATCATATAATATGCAGTGTCAAATTAATCATGGTGATCCTGGTTCTGTCTAGCGAAGAGACGAAAAACGGAAAAAGGATAACATTGTGCTAGATTGTTTTAGTTGCATACATTTTTAATGATGGTTTAGATGTTGGTTACGTTGCATTTTCATTTTCCCAGATCTCGATATCAGAAGAAAGCTCCATAGACCAATGTTATGGTTTTCTTATACGTGTTCTGTTTTTTGATATACGAGAGATAAATATTTTCCAAGGATAGAGAACTTAAAAAATGTCTTGCCGTTTTGGGTTGATATGGTGCGTGATATGTGTAAGATTGTTAAAAAAAAATGGGAAGATTTAACAAATAACGGGGAAGAATTAATCTAGTTGTCGACTACTTTCCTTGAACTATCATGCTTAGCTACACCTATATTGAAAACTTTCTTTAGGTTATCCATCATCGTGTAATTTGATGTTTCTTTGATGTAGATTTTCTGCATCCCTTTGCAACTCGTTTTGGGGGTATTCGATGTTTCAGCGAAGATATTTCACATATGCCTGTTATAAAAGACTCGGAAATCGAGCGTTCTTTCAAGGATTTAATGGCAACGAACTGGGACGAGATTCCATCCTCCGTTATCGAGGATGTGACAAAGGCATTGTCCAAGAGTACCGAAGACAACGCTGCACAAGAAACCCTGAAAAATGTTTTCCGAGCAGCAGAGGCAGTCGAGGAGTTTACAGGAATTATTATGTCTTTGAAAATGGAATTGGATGATGTCATTGGGGTTAGCGGCGAGGTAAATAGTTGATTCGAGATGTGGTTGGTTGATTGGTTTCAGTTCTGTAGTGATTTTTGTTTTGATTGTTTTCTGATAATTTTGTTTCCGGGCAGAATGTGAAACCACTAACAGAAGAATACTCAAAGGCAATGCAGACGATTTTCAATAGATATGCTGCGTATTTGGCTGCATTTGGACCGGAAGAAAGCTATTTGAAGAAGAAAGTGGAAATGGAGTTGGGAACCAAAATGATTTACTTGAAAATGAGGTGCAGTGGTCTTGCTGCTGAGTGGGGAAAGGTATAATTCTTCTTTCAAAATTATTTAATTTCTTGAATAAAAGTATTTTTTTTCTGGATAAATAGTTATATTCAGGTGTAAATAAGTAGTCATGTACAACTGTGCCTAACGTCGTCACAGGATTAGTTTAAAAAAAAAAACTCATGTTCGTAGATGTATAAACAACGTGGTTATTGAGTCTAGATATAAATATTTATAGTTGCGTAAGCAAAGAAATTAGATTTTATAGCAAATGTTATTATACAAATTTGTCCTTTTAAATAAAATGCAGGTTTCAGTGCTCGGGACTTCTGGACTCTCTGGCTCATATGTTGAGCAAAGGGCGTAAACTTCGAAAGACGGGCAGAAGAGTTTATAGTTCCGTTTCTGATGTTCGTTATGCTGATTGATATTTGCAAAATTCCGACAAGTTAGTATAATAAAGATAAACGGCATATTTCTCTCCTTTTTTCTAATGCTGTGGTTTTCGTTTGAATTTTCTGATTGTCTCGAGTTAACATCTTGTGGATGTAACTAATGAGAATATTGAGAAATGTTTTAGCGTCCGTAAACGTCAGCTTCAATTGGAATGGTTACATATATTTGATGCAGTCATTTAATCTTGTACCTAATGTTTGTCATTTTACGTAGTCCTTAATTATGGCTTAGAAAACGGCCTTTTTTGTTGTCCCGTAGCACTAAATTGTTAAACTTGTTGGGAAATTAAAAACGTGCTCTTCGAGGAAAATATATGTACGTTTGTGTGATAGTAATAATAGATGGTTTGCTATGAGTTATCGAGCTTGTAGACAAAATATCTCTAAAATTGAACGGGTCACTCAAATTTGATCATATCTCAACGATAACTTTTGCGATTCACCCTTCGTATATATGCCTATCCACGCGCATTAGAATTTGAAAAATTATTATCCTTCTTGCATTACGTTATTATTACATCAGAAACTTGCATATACACGAGACAAGTAGCTCCGAAAAACATTACATGGAAAATAGAAATATTAATATCATATAAAACTACAACACAAGACAGTTAGTACCTATGATCAGCCTCGTACCTATAGTTGTCATCGTAAAACGTGGAGAAGTTCGAATTTGACGTAGCCTCTTTATTAGTCTGCATTAAAAACAAAAACCAAATTATATACACGTATGTATGCATCGGATAGCAATTTGTGCAGAAACGGATTATCAATGAAGAGTACCCTGTGAATTATCTTCTCGAATGCTTCAGTCCCGTTGTTTTCGATATATTTTTCCGCTGCAGTTAAAATATCGTCTGGCTGTCTGAATACATCCTTCTTATTCGGAACATACCATATATTAACGGTCTTTTGGCGAGTGACTATGTATGGCCTCACAATGTGCTCATAAACGTACGCTGCTCCACTGAAGTACGGTATGACTAACCAGCAGGTGAATATTAGCTTTGCGTATGACCAGAAAGGAAGCCTACAATGGATCGAAATAGTTTTCCGATTAAAGAAAGATCTTTCATTTGATTTCTAGATAAAAGCCTGACTTAGCAACAATTAAATGTGATAGTAGAAGAAAAAAAAAACACCGGTTTAAGAAAAGAACTTGGTCATTAAATTCAAGAAAAGGGAGAATATAGTTTTCATCCTTCAAGTTTGTACGGATTCGACATTTGGTCCCTCGTATTCACAAAAATAACACATTGGTTCCTCATGTTTCAAAAATTCCAACACTTTTCGTATTTTCCATCAATTTTTCGTTAGTACTAACGGAATCGCATGTGCCTGTCACTTGTCACTGCCTTAACTAACGGACTAAGAGTGAACCGACGAAAATGACCAAAAGTGTTAAATTATTAAAACACGAGGTACCAAATGCGAAGTCAATGCTAACTAGAGGGATGAAAATCGTAATTTTCCCATTCAAGAAATAATAATGAAGAAAGAAAGTAAAATACCATTCAATGAGCTTTGCAAATGTGAGCTCAAAAAGAGTAATCATTGAGTAAAGAACCCAATATGTCAGCCATTGCTGATCATCAACCGATGATTTCGTCTCGATCGCCCTAATCGAAGCATATCTGCCCAAGAACGTCAAAAAGAAAAAAAAAAAATCAATCTTTTTTTTTTTTTTTTGCATTTCTGCTGCAAAAGATCTGGAAACTAAATCAATTATTACAAAAAAAAAAAAAAATAATGCAAACTTACAGAGGATAGACCAAACTAACCACAGGCCTGCAATATATCCATAAACACCAAAAAAAAATATTATTAAAAAGGAAAATCATGTAAGAAAAAACCATATGCACATAATACAGTCCACATTTCTCAAAACACACTTTTTTATACAATTACACTCATTGAAGAATTCAAGATCCAGCATATAAATTAAATAAATAAAAATCAAGAGAAAAAGAAAAGGAGGAGAAGAAGTTGACCCAGCAAGAACGTCGATATTCTGCGCGAGCAATTTGAGAAAACTTTCAGCTCCAGATCCACCACCCATTTCTGACAACAAATTAATGTATGTTTGTGGGAAGAGGGTTTTAGCCTGCAGGGTGTAATAATACTTACTGTACTGCTGGAATTGGGTTCTGTTATAGTTTAGTTAGGAGGGAGAGAAGAAAGAAAAGCAAAAAAAGAAAAGAAAAAAAAAAAAGAATATTCCTACCGACCTAACGAAAGCAGATATTTGGGCTGCGTTGTTGTCCTAATGTGTGATAAAGCAGCAAAAAGGAGTAGCACTATACAAAGCAAGAGGAAAAATTATACTGTCATGTAAAAATTCGATTTTAATTACCGATTCAACTAACGGTCGTCGGTCATAAAAAAATGGTTCGAAAATGAGTTGGTTGTCCGATAAAACTAACTTGTGTCCAGATAAGATAAAACTAACTCATGTCCAGACCTAATTTTCTTGGTCCAGTGAAAATCTCTTCGACCCAAATACTGTACAACTTGATCCAAAATAGACAGTGCGTTATTAACACTGTTTTTTAAAACTAAGGATTATTAGTGGTACCCCTCAAAACACATTTATGTATAATATCAATCCAATCTATAGTTAGCTTTTATCAATGCCTCTAATTTGATATTTAAGTTAATGACAAATCCATTGATTATTAATATACTCATTATGCCCTTCTCTTTTGCTATTATTCTCTTGCCTCTCTACCCAACTCTTCTATCACCTATTCATCTAGGTACCTCTCTTCATCAATCTGCTCGTTGATCTCATTTAATATTAATATCTTCAATACGTCCCCTCAAGTGTAGGTAAATTACCCTTGCACTTGCAATATTTACATTTGGGTGGCGCTGGGATTGGAACTCAACACCTTTTGTGGTATGACTCTGATACTGATGTGCCTAATTAGGCTTTAACCCAAAAAGCCCAAGATGCTCATTAAAAGGAAAAGCCCAACACAAAGACCCTTAATTAAGAACTTTATAAAAAGCTTATGGGAAGGAAGCTAATGTTTTTTGTCCTACATTGGTTTTCTACAAGAAAACCATACCAAACTCCACCTATAAATATGTGTTATCAATCACATAACAAGGTACACACTATTTAGGCAATTAATTAATATTAATTGTTTATATTGTGATAGTTTTCTGACTTGAGCCGTCGGAGGACAATCGTGTGTCACCTAGTGTTTTCAACTGTTTTGCAGGTTAACAAGTGAAGTCGTCCCTTTGACTACCTCGGATGCGTGGCACAGGTTAACAAGACTCTTGGCATTCCTGATATTGGGCTTGAAGATTCGCGGACTTAGGAGACCTGTGGGCTTCAAGACCATTGGGCTGACCCAACATTTTGGAGCAACATCAGATACCATGTTGAATGACCATCTCAACCAAAAGTTTTAGCTGTTAAGTGCAATGTATCATTTAATATTAATGTCTCCAGTATAACCTTCAAATCGCGAGATCTCAACTCAGCTGTGAACTAGCATTTACAGCGCGTCGACACTTGGGTATGTACTGCCAATTTGGGTTCATCATTTTTTTATGAGATATACTGATGGAGTTTTTAATTTTTGTTTTTTGGGTCTCACCGGTGACAGCTGAGTTTTTAATTTTTGTTTTTTTGGGTCTCACATCCGAATGCATGGTTTGTGCAATCGGTTTGTGTATGTGATGCACATCATCGTACTTTGAAGGTGTTGTAGTAGTAGTTGATTTATGTAGGGAAGTGGTGGTTTTTTATATGTCGTAAATGTGCATTGTTGGTTCATTTTGTAGTTGATTATCATAAATTTATAGCTAACTACTAGAAATTCAAATGAAATCAATAGTTACAATTTTGTAGCTGATTATGTAATTTATATTTGATTACTGCATAATTTATAGTTGATTACAGTTTATTAAATCCGTGGGAAAAGAAAAAAATAATTGATAATTGATTACTGTTATTTGTAGTTGATTACAGTTTATTAAATTTGTTCGTAAAAGAAAAAAAAATAGTAATTAATTACTGTTATTTGTAGTTGATTATAATTTAGTAAATTTGCACAAAAGGAAACTTCAAAAAAGAATTTATTAAAAAAAGTTTTAAAGATAATTTGTTAAAAAAAAATTTGAAAATGCTATGAGCATAGGTACTAGGTAGTGAGAAAAAGGGTTAATGTGAACGCAAAATGCAGCTTTGAAATTCACAACAATTCCTTCTAATTTACGCATCCCATTAATTTAAATAAAGAGAATATGATGGCAACAATCAACATAGGATCTCATATTATATTAATCCTCGAGAAAACCTATAAATAAACCACCGTTCTTCATCAACCAAAAAAACCAAACAATCTCTCTCTCACTTCAACATTCTTGAGAAATTGCAATTTAATTACAAAAATGGCACAAAATTCAATATTGTTTTGCATTTTAGCCCTTGGTTTCTTTTTCGGTGTCTCCTACGCCTTCGATCCTAGCCCACTTCAAGATTTATGCGTCGCTGACTTCAATAGCACAGGTAACAAATTAAGGGAAAATTAAAGTTTTTACCCCTCAAGTTTCCATCAATTTCACATTTAGTCCCCCATGTTCACAAATAATACATTTAGTCCCTCATGTTTAATAATTTAACACTTGTGGTCATTTTCGTCAATTTACCGTTAGTCCATCAGTTAAGGCAGTCATGGAGAAACGCTTGATTCCGTTATAGTACTACCCAAAAATTGACTGGAATGAACTAAAAGTATTGAATTTTTGAAACATGCAGGACCAAATGTGTTATTTTGTGAACATGAGGACCAAATGTGAAATCGATGCAAACTTGAGGGATGAAAACTGTATTTTTCCTAATAAATAAATTAAACTAGGATTAATATTAAGAGTTTATATTTTATTCTTAATTGCAATTCTTCTTCGTTTTTTTTATTGGTCAGTGAGAATCAACGGTCTACCATGCAAGGACCCTGCATCCGTCGTAGTGGGTGATTTCTTCTTCAGAGGGTTCAATGAAACCGGAAACACAACCAACCCTTATGGCTCGTCCACGATCCCCATGAACGTGGCTCGAGTTCCAGGGCTCAACACGCTCGGCTTGACAGTGGCTCGGCTCGACTACTCGCCAGGTGGCTTCGTGCCACCTCACTTTCATCCTAGGGGTACCGAAATCTTGACTGTTCTAGAAGGTTCTCTCGAAGTGGGCTTCGTCACCTCGTACCCTAACTACAAACACTATAGCAAGGTTCTCGAAAAGGGCGATGCTTTTGTCATCCCCGTTGGGCTTATTCATTACCAGAGGAATTTGGCTAATGGCAATACGGTGGCGCTTGGTGTTGTGAATAGCCAGAATGCCGGTGTAACCGTGGTTTCGAATGCCGTTTTCGGGGCTAAACCCGCGATTAGTAGCGATTATTTGTCTAAGGCTTTTCAGTTGGATAAGAAGATTGTGGAAGAGCTCCAAGCCAAGTTCTAGATTATTATATTGTTGTAACTTGGCTAATTAATTATTGGAGATTAATTATGATTATGTAATTAGAAGTGTTTATAATAGTAATAAAATAAAATAAATTGACGTTCTTTCTTTTGCTTTGTATTTTACTCCCCTTACGTTACGTCTAATTACAAATAAACCTCTTATTTTTCAAAAATATTACACATATCTCTATTAAAGTTTAACTTCAACTAAAAACCGAGTATAAACTCATTAAATAATATTTGTATACTTTTTTTGTTGAAATATTCTCAAGAGAAACTTACATTTTTCGTCCTCATATTTTACCCATTTTCCAAAATTGTTTCGAAAAATTTTGAAGTTACAATATTAGTCCTTAAGCATGCTAATTTTTTGACAGAACTGGTCCGCCGTTTATTTTTTCACTTAAGTTGGATAGAAAATAGCATATGCCTCTCACGTGCTTTCAATTTTCAACACTACATGAAAATAGACTTTTAACAATGTGCATTGCGTATTGTTAAAACAAAATTTTCATCTAACTTAACGGAAAAAATAAACGGCGGACCAATTATATCAAAGAATAATGTGACATGATTAAGGATTAATATTGTAACTCCAAAATATTTAGGGACAATTTTACAGAAGAGGGTAAAGTTTAAGGGGGAAAAATGCAATTTTCCCATATTCTCAATAAACGACAAGTTGTTTTTTAATATATAATAAATTTATAACAAATCAATGATCAAATATTATAAAATGTAAGTTGACAATAGTAGAGGTCTATATGTAATCAGATAATTTTAGAGGACAATAATATAATTTACTAACTATTTGCTCAAACCTAAAGCGATTTATGCGTAATTTTTTCTCGAAACCTAGAAAGTATTGACAAGAGAATTTGAAATTAGACACCCCACATCAGCGGTGGCTGTGTAATTTCTCAACGGTGATCAAATGCAACACCCCCAACCCGCGGTGGTTACTCTGGGTGAAGATTGGTCTATGAGATGTTGTACCCGGTGAAATACACCAAGTGATTTAAACCGTAAATTTATATAAATAATCATCTACTGATCACACATACACATGAGTGTGTGTTATTATGTGTAGATCTGTGGTTTAAAATCACCCATTTTATTTCATCAGGTGTAGCATCTATAAAGATCGGTAGTTCACCTCATGTATAATCAGTCACATTCGATATATTTTGTTATTACATAATTAATCGGACTAGTTTTACTAAAGTACACCACATTTTCGATTAATCCGATGATCTATCCAATACCTGTCAAACTACAAACCAAATCAGCTGTCGTTTAAACTAATCACAATTAATTAATAAATTAGCATAAACTGCATCTATTTTGTACAAACTCTTTAGACACATTTCAACACATATAAACCTTATCATTAAACACAAACAAAACTCTCATGCAAACGATGAAGCAAACAAGAAATACACCACTTTCCAAATTCGGATATCACAAGGCATTAAAAACAAAATCCTTATATATATTAGCTGTATAGACCACCTCCCCACCATTCCTCCCCATCAAAAAAAGAAAGAAAAAGAAAAAAAAACGAATTGAAGATGAAAACAAGGGAGAATCACGGTCCGGATATGGTGATCGAAATAGGAAAGCCCGTAAACTTCACCGGGGGGCTCGAGTTCTACAACCTCACTTATACCGTGATGAAGAAGAACAAGGACATAAAGGGAAAATGGGTTAATCAAGAAGCCGATTTACTCCACAGTATAACGGGCTACGCAGCGAAAGGGTCCGTTACCGCGGTTATGGGTCCCAGTGGGGCCGGAAAATCGACGTTCTTGGATGGTTTGGCCGGAAGAATTGCGAGTGGGAGCCTTATGGGGAGGGTCTCGTTGGACGGAGTTGACGTTAGCCCGAGCTTGATTAAGAGGACTTCGGCGTATATAATGCAGGACGATAGGCTTTTCCCTATGCTCACTGTTTATGAGACGCTTATGTTTGCGGCTGATTTTCGGCTGGGGTCCATCTCGAGGGCCGATAAACGGCAACGAGTTGAGCAGCTCATCGAGCAGCTCGGCTTGTCGGTACGTGGTTTGGATAAATATTTACGAGTTTTATTTAATATTTTGGATTTTATTGCTTTGGTACCCCTGTGTTATACTGAATTGCTAACAAATGGCTCGTGTTATAAATATTAGCAAAACCCCCTTGTGATCATTTTTTTAGTACAAAACCCCATACATTGTGTGTTTTTAGGGGTTAAGGTGCTAATAAAATTGAATCATAGGGAGTATTTGCTACTATTTATAATGCAGGAAGTTTCTTGATACTTAGGACTCGTTTGGTTGGGGAGATTAGCCATAATTAATTAAACAATTAAACTTTGTTTGATGTTTGGTATGCGTAATAACTTTCCGGGTCGACCCGGAAATATTATGCCATCATGCTTTTAGGAGCCTTTCTTGTTGGACTTTCTATGGTCCAATATAATTGGGTTTCGATTAGATTATTTAATTTTATCTTGGCTAAATCATATCTTAGCAACCAAATGTGGCCTTAGTGTAAACACAGATGTGCTAAATACAATAAATCCTAATATCAAGACTTTTTGTTGTTGTTTCTTGCTAAACAGTCGGCTCGAAACACTTACATAGGCGACGAGGGCACGAGGGGAGTCTCCGGCGGTGAGCGAAGAAGGGTTTCGATCGGAGTGGACATCATCCACGGGCCGTCTCTCCTTTTCTTGGACGAGCCCACTTCGGGCCTAGACTCGACGAGCGCCCACAGCGTGATCGAAAAGGTCCACGACATAGCACGGTCCGGGAGCACCGTGATCCTCACGATTCACCAGCCCTCGTCTCGGATCCAGCTACTATTGGACCACCTGATCATCCTGGCTCGAGGCCAGCTCATGTATCAAGGCTCGCCGAAAGACCTGACCCTCCATCTCGACCGGTTGGGCCGCAAAATCCCAGAGGGCGAAAACGCGATGGAGTACTTCATCGACGTCGTTCAAGAGTATGACCAGTCGTCGTTCGGTGTCGAGGTGCTGGCGGAGTTCGCCCTCACCGGAGTGAAGCCGCCGCAACTAGAGGACGACGAGGAGATGGCGGCGGCAGCTTCTGCGGGAGCCCCCTCGCAATCTTCGGCCCCGCCGCCCAGACGGAGCGGAAACCGCCAGCCGACGGCGTCCAACAAACGCATAAACCTACAAACGGCAAGCAACGACGATCGGGACTTCGATAACAGCGTAAGGAGCCCGTGGAACAACACGTCGAGGTCTTGGAGTGCGAGCCAGAAAATGACCTTTACACCAACTAGGAAGTATGCTGATTTAAAAGATCTTGCCCGAAGGAGGTACAAATATATACTTTCGAAAAACTCCATATAATGACCATTTTACCCTTGAGGTTTATTTTCACACGGACCCCTCTTAGATAGTGAAATTACATGGACCTCCCACTTCGATGAAAAATTATCAAATCCGCCACCGAGAGAAACTATTATTTAATCGAGGTTATTAATTTATCGAGTATTAATATATCGAGGTTGTATTGTATGTGCAGCCCAACTCAAGCATACTACACCTACTCGAGCGAGATCCTACAAGGCACCCCGACTCCCCACAGCAGCGACTACACGGTCAACGAAGACGACTACATAACCCACAGCAGCGTCCTCCAAACAACCGCGTCCACCTACCCAAACCTCGGCCCCAAGTTCGCCAACTCCTTCTTCCCCGAGACGTGGGTCCTGATGCGCCGCAACTTCATAAACATCCGTCGCACACCGGAGCTCTTCCTCTCGCGCCTCTTCGTCCTCACCGTCATGGGCATCATGATGGCGACCATGTTCTGGCGCCCGGAGAATAATCTCCAGGGCATCACCAACCGCCTCAGCTTCTTCATCTTCACCGTATGCCTCTTCTTCTTCTCCTCCAACGACGCCGTCCCGGCGTTCATCCAGGAGCGGTTCGTATTCGTCCGCGAGACGTCCCACAACGCTTACCGTGCGTCCTCATACACCATAGCGGGCCTCGTCACCTACCTCCCGTTCCTCGCCCTCCAGGCGGCCGTGTACGCCGCGATCGTGTGGTTCCCGTTGGGGCTCGAGGGCCCGTTCGTTTACTTCTTGCTCGTCCTCTACATATCGCTGCTCTCCACCAACTCCTTTGTGGTGTTTGTCAGTGCGGTGGTCCCCAACTTTATTCTCGGATACGCGGCCGTGATTGCCTTCACCGCGCTCTTCTTCCTCTTCTGCGGCTACTTTGCCGACAGTCACTCGATTCCCAAGTATTGGAAGTGGATGCATTACGTCTCCACTATGACTTATCCGTACGAAGGTCTGCTGATGAATGAGTATCAAAGGACGGGCACTTTCGGGAATTTAAGTGGGAACGATATATTGGAATCGCTCGGAATCGGGATTCAGAAGAATTTGAAGTGGGAGAGAGTTTACGCGATGCTGGGATGGGCTGTTATCTATAGAGTTCTCTTCTATATCGTCCTACGTTTCTTTTCGAAGAACCAAAGGTCATAGGATGTTTTTTATATTACGACAATGTAAATGGAATCGGCAATGAATTTCTCCGATTTCGCGCTCGAAAAAATTATTAAGAAAAAAGGATTATTAAATAGAAATCAAGTGTTACGGAGATATACAGACGGGCATTTTCTCGTTCATACATAGATATAATAATTTTGCTATTATGCTATCGACCACAATTTTAAAAGTACTACTAATTGCTATTTCCACTACCTCGTTTTCCTAACACGGGCTGGTTTTCTAGAACCTGAGACGGCCATTTATCGGCCGGGGTAGGGTATCGAGCGTGCGGTTTGCTCACAGTCGAAATATGACTCGACTCGGTTTGTTCTTTATCGACCTCCGAATAAGCTTGAATGTTCGAGCACAATGCGGCAAATTGTAGAGGACTTACGATTTGTACTTGCGGATGTCCAGCTGGCGCGAGTGGGCCCCACCCCCCAGTAGTACCGTGCGATGCCGCCCCATGGTTGTGATATTCTGGGGGGACCACATTCAGGTCGAGTTCCGAATCGGAAACCCTAGACTTGAGCTCCGTCTGTAGCTCGCCGATTTGAGCCGCTAAAGTAGAAGTTTCGTCTTTTAGCTCGTTCTTCTCTACAGTCACCTTTAATATATAAAAATCATAAAGTAAGAAAAATCATGAACTCTGCTTAGAAAAAAAAAATCCGTAGAATTAGTCGATTTAAAAGTTCAATGTGGGATTATGTTTAGCAAGATTACTCTGTTTCTATTAAAACGGAAGCTTTATAATAGATTTCTTGATCTGTTAAAACTTAAAACGTAGGGAGTATGTAATAATATTTGCAAGAACTTAATTAACGTCGATGGGCTTACGTATTGGGATTCGGACAACAATGCAGCATTTTCTTTTTTGAGAGAATCAATCTGAGTCAGCATCTCCTTCACAAGTCGAGTGGCTTCAGTCAATAAAGAGGCCTTACCGTTACTGTTATCCTCGTCGGGTAGTTCTGAGAAAACGAAATAAAGAAATTGATTTAACGCTCAAATAAAGTACTATTTGTTTTCCACTAAAATCAGACGAGGGTAGAATTAATTGGAAATTATTAAACAATAATTACCAAGAGAATTTGCTAAAGCAAGAAACAGTTCGTTTAAATGTTCGCGCTTCATCTTCTCTCTCTCGGACTTGTGAATTCTTTTGGGGACCTTCCCTTTATTCTTCTTGCTCGAATGATCCCTGAAGAAAATAAGAGAAATATATTTAAAAGAAAAAGGTCGAAAATTCAAGCTTAGAAAGTCGAGAGTAAGGAATAATCATATTTGTGTCTGAAAGCAATTTCTTGCATATAGCTTCACAATTATACATAAACCATATCATACAAATAAACACTTCATCGAAATGTTTTGAGACGAAAAACAAAGTTAATTGGAATAATTCAGTGATTTATTCGAACGTATTAAATAATAAGTTCCATGAGATTTATTGAATCAAAATAAATTATAGTGTTAGGCCTCGTTTGGTTAGTGCAATAGCTTTTTTTTCCAGCCAGACCCGCAAATTATGCAACAATAAAGCTCGTATCTTGGTTAATCTTATCATGGCAACCAAACGAGGCTTTAGAGACTTGGTACTTTGGATGATGAAGGTCAATTAACCATATAAGTGTCTCTATAAATATATATATGCACATTCAAGAAATGTGTTCCCGATTTTACGAAAGGAAGTGCTAAAAGTAACAGCAATACCAAATTTTAAGTTGCTCAAACGAAAAATGTTTTACAATCAATTAATAATAAAAAAACGAAAAGGACAAAAAGGAATACACTTTAACATAGATCATGGGGTTTGAAGCACTTACCCACTCGTTGATGTCTCCATCGCCATTTTAGACGTAACTACAGGGGCAGTATCGGAATGCATTTAATGTTCCCTATCGCCACGTCAATTGCGAAACAAAAAATATATTAAAACCAACTGCCAAAAATCATCGAGATCTGTTCGATGCAGAAAATCAAGATCATCGTCAAATACGAAGAGGAAATCGACTTCTAAAAACTTACGGACGAGTCTCGATAATAAGTAAGTGAAACTTCGTAATTCTAAACACTTCTAGCTACACAATGTCAAGATTCCAAAAGTAAACCTAACTTATTTTCAACTAAAGGGAAATTGGAAAAGGATTACAAATTTACAAGACTGCCATTATGTGCTTTTCTTCTATTAGCTACATAGACAGACAACAACAAATTCTCTCTCACTCTATTGATAGAACCCTTTATCACATAAGATTTAAAAATGCCAAAAATAAAATAAAATAAAATAATTAGGGTTAAAAGTTATACACAGTCTGCATCTGTTCTTGATTAATCAACAAAAAAAATGAATCTTTAACTCATAAATTAATACTAAATACCATTACCAAAGTGAATCTAACATGAAACGTATATTCCCACATAAAATTCAAAAATAAAAAAGAGCTATTGGAAGAAATTGATGATCAAGAACTTACATATATTTGAATTTAAATTTCTTGAAAAGTCCAAAGAGTTGTGTTTGATGAAGATGAAGGGAATTCTTGCACCGGCTGTTCGGAATTATTAAGATTATTATTATTATTATTATTGCACCATTATAATGTTGAGGTTGGGGGTGGGGGTGGGGGTGGGGGTGGGGGGGTGGGGGCGTGTGGCGGGCAGCTGCAAGTAGGAGAATGAACGAGGACGAGGCTAGATGGATTGCCACGTTGGATATGTATTTTGTCGTTTAGTGTCAGTGACCACGTTCGGGCTTCCGTTTTTCCACGTGCTTTGACCGTTCTATCCTTCCATGTCACCTTTATCTACCTTAATTCTTTGACAATAAAAACTTTTTTTTTTTTTTTTAAATTACATAAATTAAAAAAATAAACAACCTCATTATTTTAATATCTGATTAATTGATAATCTTGCTTAAATAATACTATTTTGGCAATTTTCAATTTAGAATTAAGAAGTAACAATTCTTAACGCCGTAATAACTTGTAAGTGTACTTGGACCTTGTTTTTTTTCTTTTTAGTAGTAAACTCAGGTCTACAAATGTGTATTAGAAAAATTACGTTCTTCTGAATAATTTGTAAATCATACGAAATATTTAAAATGTACTATGAAAATATTGTGCCATGAGCCCGATCGATAAAAAAAAATAGAATGAAATATTCGATCTTTTTATTGTGGCCGAAAAAATAAATATGATTATTTGTGGATAAAGTATTTTATTTATTTATTTTTTTAATTTTTAATAATCTCATTGTATTTGAGTGGCGTGTGGTAGCCACCGTCGTGACTGCAAGAAGTATCGTGTAGCTCTTGCTGCGGACACAAGCACTACACAAGTGGATTGGTCAATTATTTTCTTATTTCTAATTCTTTTAAATTTAATACATTTTATTTTATGTTTTTTTTCAAATAAAAGTCGTATTTTGTTAAGATGCCCAATTTCATACGTTCATTTGCAGCGAAATTTGTACTCGAAATATGGTCGACAATGATCATCGGTTGTTGAATAAAAACCAATCAAGTCTCGGCCCTAATTTCCTCAATACATGAATCGAAATCTTAAATTAGGGTTCTTTTGAAACAAATGAAGTAGTTCGGATCCTTTATTCGAATCGAATATTACATCTCATATCATACTTTATAATAGCTTATCTTATCAATTATATATTGTTTTCTCTATATTAGCTCCACATCTCCTTGTGTAAGTAGTAAGTGTATTAAAAGAAAAAAAAAAGAGAAAAACCCATATCTGGGAAATATTAGACTTCCGAACAACCAAAATTGAACTCGTGAATCTTCATTTTCCCATTTAATGCAAGTGCAAGCAAATCATACTCTTCCACGTACCACAGTTCCGACACTTTCGCCTGTATAAAATTAGGCCCGTAAACGTAAACCAGCAAAAATATTAATCAGTTTAACATATTTTTCACTGATTATAGTGGAAAACGCCACATGGATCCGACCCATTTTGGATCTACTCTTTTCGGATCCGACCCACATACAGTCGAAACATGATCTGTTGATCCATCGGATATAAAATGATCGATGATTTTTTTATTTTTTTTATTTTTTTATTAATTTTTAATATACGAGGTTGAAGTACCGAAGAAGTGAAAGTACCTTTAGTCCTCGAATTTGGTTGTTTAGTCTGTCCACGAGATAGTGAAAAAATTGGTTATCCGACATTTTCTTTTCCTCCTGCACACAATATATATATAATTAGATCATTCAATTTAATTAACAATTTATCATCAGTAATAAATCGACGTCGATACCTCGGTCAACTTCTTAGGCGAACCTAGAAGCCTTGCAAATGAAGTATGAAGCATTGCCTCGTTATACTGCAAAAACAAAATAACAGCACATCAGACGAAAAACAAAATAATGTTCATCTTGAAAATTGATTTACGAAAAAACGAGAAATATCCATTTTTGAAATTCGGTGATTGATTCACCATTTTTTGCATTGTAGATATTCGGACAAATTAGATTTTTGCATTAAGAGAAAAAAGATGTTAAAAATGTGGGGTCCGTACGAGCTGCTTTTGTGGAGAACGTGGTAGAGCAGATTTTAGTTTAGCACGAATAGTTACTGGATCCGAACCCGAGACTACCTGAAAAAAACAAAAAAAAAATAATAAAAAAATTAGATCAAATTCGAAGTTAAATCTTAGATAGAAATAAAAAAGAATACCTGCCAACAACCCAATAACACACCAGTCGAGGTCAAAACCACTCGATCGATGACTATATGCAAAGGGCATATAGCCTTTGCAACTGATTTTACGGCCATAACTTCATCTTCAATCTGGGAAATCGATAGATTTATAAATGCAGTGAAATTAATAATATATAATTAGAAATAATCAAAATTACAAAATTGAGAAATAAAAAAAAAAAATTAGCTACCTCTGTTTCTGAAGCAGAGACGGGAGCTATGTGATGTGAAGCGTGGAACATGCTAAAGTGGTACATACTCGAGTTCTGAAACCAGATTGCTAAGCAAATATCTTATAAAAACATTCTCGACAAAAAAAAAAAAAGATAGACGCATGTAAATGCATTTTATCCATTAATTTAAAAAAATATATTATATATGCAAGAAGCAGTTTGTGAAAGCTCGTTTTTTGAAGGCTGAAAGCTATATATATCTTACCTTTATCAAAATACGGGGAAAATATATTCTTCACAGCTTCCCTGCATTAAATTTAATGCAATTAAACTGTAATGTCAATCAAGAAAATAGATTAAACTAAAAAAAAAAATACTCACGAGATTGGATCAGAAAACTCGGTACTTAAATGCAGCACATTTGCCCGCACGGGTGGATTTGCTGCCTACATAAACGGCATAAATGTAAACTATTTATCATTCACTTCAAGAAATAAATGGGAATTAATTTACAATATAAATAAATAAAAAGGGATTCAAGTTTAGTCGAGTTTCGGAGATTTACTTTAAGCACAGGTGTCACTATTTCATCCTTTAGAGTGAAAAGATCAGACAACGATAAAGACTGAGAAGTTTCTCCGTGTTTAAGAAAAACAGCTCCGTTTTCGTCCAAATCTTCGGCCATTTTCGAGTAAAGTATTGATCTCCGCTCGGCATTTGAAATTGAAGAAGCTTCTGCAAAATCAAAATTCTAGTAATGACTGTATAACATTGATTTGAAGATCGTCAATTTTGTAAACTCTAAAAGAAACCGAAATTAGGAGTGAGAAGAAAATCGTATTTGATTTCGGCTCATTCATCTAAGTAACATATTTTTGACCTAATTCAACAGAGCTGATTCAGATCAATCTCAACAACATATATTTGGTAAAACCTTAAGGCAGTGTTTGGAAGCATTTCCATTTTTGGTTTTATTATTTTTATCGAAACAAATTCCTGTTTGTTAATTTTTTCAACGAAAATCTCCAAAACAATTTCGAATGTTTCTCTCTCCTCCCAACATAATTTGACTCCGGCAGCAAAAAGATTTGACTGCTCCAGTAGAAAACAAATAAACATCCCTTCATTTCTCAACTTCTTGTTCTAAAATACTTTTTTCCAACACCTTTAAACATGATTTGACAATTTGACTGCTATAGTATGATACGTATTTTGTATCTTCACAAAATATAAACAAACATTACTTCTCAAATTCTTCCCTCAAAATTTATTTCACCAAAATGAAATGAAAATAAGCCTCAAAACTGCTACAGTGTATCTTGTCTTTTCTCAAACTATAAACAAACAGTACTTTCATTCTCAAATTATTCCCTCAAAATTCATTCAGCTAAAATAAAATGAAAATAAGCCCCGAAATCGACATTGCCTAAATTTTCGGAAACCTAAAATGAACAATTCATAGAGTAAATGGACAAAACCCCAACAACATAGAAAATACTAAGAATCAAACAAACGAATTTGAAAATCAAGAAAACTTAATTCCACTCAAACATTAAATCTAAAGCAAGATTTAAAGGGTAATAAATATTACTGGAGATTGTGTGGCGATTCATGGAATTCCGTAGAGCGATTTGGAGGAGAGAGAAGAAAGCAAGGGCGGAGATTAACCAGATTGCGGTGATCTTCACAGACCGAGTCCACCACTTCTTTATTTTCCCTTTTGCCATCACTTTTCAAATCAATAATCACTATATTCTTTCTTTCATTTATTTATTTATCGATATACCATAAATCATGGGTGAGTTCTTTGTCTTTAACTGAAAATGATTTCCGTCTGCAAGAACAGAAGCTTCACCAATTTTACGTGATTTCTTTTTTTCTTTTTCCCTTTTTTTTTATTGGGGAAATGTGGGATAACCCCTAGTTTTGAAAATATATATGAGGAGGCCCAATGTATTTTTTTGTCATAGTCAAAAACCCAAATTCTGAACTTAATTAGGTAATTTTCAAAACAAAAAAAAAAAAAAAAACTTAATTAGGTAGACCCCCTAGACAACTTAAAATACATATTTTGCCCTTTGAGTTCCAACTCAATAACCTAACCTCACGACCTACTAAGCAGATCTCGTTTTTCCCCTCTCTCTCTATCAACTCACGTTCTTCTCCATCTCTCTACACCCACATGCCACAGCCCCTCTGCCGACCACCGTCACTCAGCCGCTCACTACCGGACCACCGCCCGCCGAAGCCCCCCGCCATTCCCCCTTTACCTTGCGCCGCGTTCCATTAACCATGTGCTGCTCTCCCTTCCGGCGACATTGCCGCCCACCGCCACGCGCCGCTTTGCTAGATCTTCTCTGATTTTCTTTCTCTCTAGAAGAACGATGTAAATCTCATAAAACTTTATGTCCTCGATATTTTATTTTCACTAGATACCATTTCTCTGTTAATAATCTGAATTTTTGATTTCTTTATAAGCTTTTGCATAAGAATTTGTCATTATTGTTGCAGGGAATGGCTTCCTGGAATGGTTATCATCCATGGACAATTGTTGGCGTGTCGAATGATTGAGACTTGTGGAATAGTGGTAATTTGTAGGTATTATTATTTTAATTTCATTAACAGTTGTTGTATTATTATGTCAATACACACTAGGCATTTAGTTATACATGTTCTGTATCAATAGAAGAGATGGATTTTGTGTGTGATTTTAATTTTATTAATGATTTTAGTTATATTGTGTTTGATTTTTTTTTCCTGTAATCAATTTCATGGTAAATTGTTTGGAAAATGTATAATGGGGCAAAAAAAAGATACATGACTACATATAATCATACATGACTATTGCACTTGTAGTATATATTATATTCATTTGTAGTCGATTTTAGTACAATGTATTTATCAAAAAACATTGTTTTTCATTGTTTTGGTATTTTTCATGTAATGTCAGCCTATGTCACCACCGAAGGCTTGGAATCGGCAGCTCTGGCGAACGGAAAGAAAGTCCTCACCCTCTTCCCCACCGACGATAAAGCCCATTCGGCTAGACATGTCATGCGTATGTATGTTTGACTTCTTCTACAGTATTGTTTCTTGATTAGTACTGTCTTAACTACTTTGTCTCTTGAAATGGATCATGTGCAACTTAATTAGTTTGTCTGGAGTAGAAACTTAATCAATAGTGGTTACTTGGATGGGTGATTTTGTTCAGGTAAATATACAGTTATATGTAGTCAT
Source organism: Erythranthe guttata (assembly GCF_056151865.1). Lineage (NCBI taxonomy): Eukaryota > Viridiplantae > Streptophyta > Magnoliopsida > Lamiales > Phrymaceae > Erythranthe > Erythranthe guttata. The sequence goes on along the minus strand of NC_142536.1, from coordinate 15,401,156 downwards.
ATACAGTCATATGTAGTCATGACTACATATAACTATACATGACTATAGTATTGGTAGTCATGACTACATATACAGAATTGGTAGTCATGTGAATATACAATTATATGTAGTCATATACAGTCATATGTAGTCATGACTACATATAACTATACATGACTATAGAATTTTTAGTATACTATAGTCATTTGTAATCGATTTCAATAAGGTAAATTTATCAAAAAAAAAACAAAAAATCATTGTTTTTTTCTTTTTTTTTTTTTTGTATTTTGTCATGTAATCTAATTTGCATGTTCCATTTTGCTCTTTAACTCGTATTTTTTGTCGCAAGTTTTGCTATTTGTATAATTTTATGAGATGCAGAGAATAAGATGCGCCGAAGTGCCTTGTGAAGCTGGATTCATACTACAATAGTCTAGACTCTATGTTACTATATATATAACTATCGATAATTGTAGATAACTATAGTCACGTGTAGTAACATATAGTTATATGTATGCTATCTGTTTTTGAATGTATAGTAATGCGTGTTCATGTTTGAAGATTATATGCATTTGATTGTGTTTTTTCATTTTTTTTGGGTTAGTTGATTTATAATATCAAGATTAAAATTGTGAATTTTGTTGTTGGTGTAGATTAATTTTGGGGTAAAAAGACAGTAAATGAATACGTATAACTATACATGATTGTGGTATACTATAGTAGTCAATTGCAGTATAATAAATTTTATTTAAAAAAATAAAAAAAAATAAAAAAATTGAAAATGAAAAAAAATTTAAAAATTAAAAAAATTAAAAAATTAAAAAAAATTAAAAAATTAAAAAAATTAAAAAATAATAAATAAATACAAAACAGTGTGTGACTTTTCACGGATTTTATTTATTTATTTTAGATAATAGATTTTACACAATTTCAGATATTTTCTTTTATTTCTTACCTATTTAACAGAAGGTAGAAGAACAGCGTTGCCCAATGCAACTGTTGCAAGAATATCCAAACAAGCTTGCCAAAGAAATATGAGTACTTTCGGGGGATTTTAAGTTGCCAAATTATTTGCCATTTTCTCGTCTAAGACCTACTCCTCGCTGCTCCCGACAAGTGCGTCTACCCGAATCACCTAAACTCGTCTTCAAACAAAGATAATAGTATGACCGTACATGGAATTAAGCACTAGGAGAGTAGTCCCCATCTGAAAAGTAGCGCACGGAAAATCTTGGAAAATAGAAGACCCAGGCGCGTTATAGTCCTCCACAATTGATTAGCTAACAACGCCAAATTGAAACACTTCATAAACCCCATGCCAACTCTTTTTTAAGAAGACACAATTTTGGCCAAGCGAGCCATGCCATTCTACGCTTATCTCCCGCCTCCCACCAAAAGCATTTAATAACCGATTTAATATCCTGAAGTAGTCCCTGCTGCAATAAAAAAATAGCTCATTACGTACGATGGAATTGCCGGTAAGACTGCTTTGATAATTGCCTCTTTGCCAATCAATGAACGATGTTTTTGTTATTTGAGGTGTTTCGAAATAGAAAATATTTGGACATAAATTCAGAGACAAGGAAGAGTCAATTTGTGCTTTTAAAACGTAGATCTATATCTACACATAATAACATACACCTATATGTATGTATGCTCAGTGGGTAGTATTTATATAGTTCTACGTTTAAAACTACATGATGCATTTTTCCAGGTATAGGATCTCAAAAGCTTTAATCTTACCGACAAAACGAGGTATAAGATATTATATTTTAGGGTAAATTATAACCAACCCCCTGAGGTATGGTTAATTTACGAAAAAACCTCTCTTGTTTGGATAATTACATCTACCCCTCAACTATGATTTTTTCTTACACCTCCACCCTTATAGTCTCAAATTCTACATAATCATGTAGATTTCATGGAATGTCTCTAGTTTGTACTCGTTTTATGTAAAAATACAGTTTCTGATGCACCACAATCTGATATATACAAGCCAAAAAACACATATTATGATCATCTTGCTTCAAAATGTGGAGTTCGAGTGGGATAAAACTGGTACAAAAGTGATAATATTCCATATAATCTAGAAGATTCCACTAAATTTGAAACCGCAAGGGTGAACGTGTAAGAAGATTTATCGTTGAGGGGTGGATGTAATTACCCAAACAAGAGGGGATTTTCGTAATTTAACTATACCTCTGGGGTGGTTGTAATTTACTATATATTTTAACAAGCTTAAGAAAAAGGAGAATTGCTCGTATATATGTGAAGAAAAAATAAATTGAAGACTCACTCAGTTTTAGCATTGGGCTAAGAGCCCAAGAGAATTACATTTATCTTCTGGGCTTATATCAATCGTATTCGTAAGTTATAATCGAGAATAGGCCCATGTAAATTATATTGGGAATTAGGATAAGTGGTGGACATATTATAGTTTTTTTTTTTTTAATAAGAATTAATGAATTTTGAACTCTTCATCTAACTCAATCGAAAATCGAATGTCCAGACGTTTATGTAGCACGGACACGGCGACGGTGATATGGGGAAACGAACACGGGAAACGGCATATCCCAAAAAATAGGGATATGGGAGCTTGGGGGAAATGTATAAATTTTAAAAGTATAGGGGTGTATTTATAAGTATGTTGTTTAAACATATATATAAGTTTTTATTTATATATAATTTTATTTATATATTTTTATACAAACATATTCAAAGTAAAGTGATAATCAATTGCAAATTGATCATTAAATCATGTAAACAATTAGGGAAACAACAAAAATATTTAAAAAATTGTTGTTGAAACATGTTTCTAACCTATTAGAATTACCAAATGAACCCTAAGTGTCCGGCAGGTGTCTTCGAGTGATGGACATGCAAGAAATATGTCCAAAACGCAGAAATATTAAGGTTGAAATTTTTGTGCTACATAACATACGCTTAATTAATGATGTTGAGAAATCTATTAGCAATAAGATTAGCAAATGTCATGTGAACTTTGATTAGTAAAAAAATTCATTTGATTAGTATCAAAGTATTGCATTAATTAATGTAAACTTTCACATCATAGATTAGTTAGGTCTTTTCTAGCATTTAGTGAAAAGAATATATTTGAAGCTATATAGACAAAGGCTTCCACATAGTTCACATGGCATTTGTTTCATAAAGTGAAACTCAAAAGAGAAAACTATAAGTTTCACTTTTCACCTATGTCATCTACTAAGGAAATCGAAGGTAAGACAACTCTTAAAATGTTCCCTAAGGAACGACCTAGCGGTTAGAGCAAGCGTATTTGTGTCAATTGACCTAAATTCGAAGCCCTTTGCCAACGGTCGCTAGGTCGAGTTTGTCACACATGGTTAGCCTAGTGTGTTTTACGTCTCTCATATAGTTTACAAACTATTATACGAGAGTGTATGATTACCCAGTGTACATTTATATATGTGAGTTCCTTTATTACCAGAAAAAAAATGTTAAAATAAAAAAGAAAAGCCCTCACCAAACAAACATATTGATTTTGAAACAAGTTACCATATGTACTAGTGTCAACTATTCAAAGGACTTTTCTAAATGGGACACACATCAAACAAGGTACTATACACAACCACTCATGGGGGCTAATTTCCATAATACAGTGCCAGCCTATGCAAACTTGTAATACAGCTAAGAAAAGCATAGGCATGTGGGTAAAAAAGATAAAATATCAGCTGGTTTTTTTAGTATGTAGTAGTACCAAACAGCCTTCATCCATCAATCATGCATGTTTATGTTGGATCTCTCCAGTTTAATACGAGTCGAGCTCAATCTCATCGAGTTATTCATAGCTAGGTCATAATTAGAATCGGTCGGGAGTTGTTGGGACCGATTTCGATTCGAATATTTCTGAATTTCGAAAGCTCCCATTTCCAAAATTTTGAAGTTTTTTAACAAAATTGGAATTTATAAAATTCCGATTTCCGACTTGATTTTAATTTCCGAAAATTTTGATGTTTTTTTCCTCTCCAAAAACTACACTTATAATATCAATAATATTATGTATTTTCTATTACAGGTGGCTGAAAAAAATAAAAAATCCAAATTCAGCCTATTATGATCCTTTTTTTTTTGGGATTTTTTTCCCATTATTATTAACATAATCGAAATTAGTTTTTCACTTCCGAAAAAAGTGATTTTTTTTCTGAGAGTGCTATTTTTCATTTGTTCTGATTTGCACCTTTAATCGGTAGTGATCAAGAACGCGAATGGGTTCTTGCACTAGCTCCTTGTTGACCAAACGGAGAGTATATGTTCGTCCGACCTACATCACACAATCGAGTTAGCTAAACATAAGTATCAAAGATTATTTATAACTTAAAAACTTAATTGGGATTTTGCTATTAATAAACTAAATTTAAGAGCATAATTTATTATTAATTCATTATTGTTATATTTAAAAGATAATTTCATTCTATTAATCGATCACTTGAATTCTTTTCTTCTTTTAGTAGTTTTAAGGCTTGTTTTGTTGGTTCTCAAAAAAAAAAAGGCTCGTTTTGTTATCGCTATAAAGTTCTACTGACTAAATAGTAGCAGTTAATAACCTTGGCTGATAAGATTCACACATTTTCAAATCCGCTACTAAAATCAAAGTCCGCTAATAAATGCTACTATTTAATTAAATTAATAGCACCTATATATTAATTTAATAGGGTGTGACTAAAGTGGTAAAATACAATTTTAACCTTCAAATTACAAGTTAATTTTATTAAATAAAAAGTCTTATAGACAAACTTCATATAATACAAGAATTAACAAATTTAACACAAGATCTAATCGAATGAACCGAACGTCTTAATAACTAAATAATTAATTAGTCAGAGAATTAATCCAATATCATCTAATCCAAACTAATCAGATATTCATAAGCAATTAGCCCAGATTCAGAAAGTCCACATCGCAATCAACCGTGGACCACTCATAGAGAAACACACACATGTACTCATAGAAGCCAATAATAAAAGAATCATTAGAAACATAGAAATTGAATTAATGGACCATTTATAAACCTAAATTTAGCAAATCTTGTACTTGCTAATTTGTTAAGAAGGTAGGATTTTGGCCCCTAATTTCGATGCCAACTAGGTTAGTATTAGTTCCCAAAGAGAAGACAAAAAGGAAATGTCATACTATTTTTCGGCTCACAAGATCTCATGTAATGGGACCAATTTGTTGTACAATTTTGGTTCCAACCCATGTGCAACCATTTTGGTACTACCATTTGACAACTTCTATATCAATTTTTTTAATTATTATTGTTATTATTATGGTATGACCCCCTAACACAATTAAGTTGCACAATAAATGGCTGATAAAATAGATGGATGGTGAAATATAATAGTTTATTTCTAAGGTATAGTTTGTGGGGTCCACCTTTTTACTTCAGACGAGCTTCGAGTATGGATCAAAGGAGAGCGCTAGCTCACTAACAGAACCAGGATTTATTCACGATCTTTTTTTGGATTTCTATATAAAATAATAGGGATTTGAGAAATGAGGAGGGACCATAGGCTCCTGGTCCTATGCTGACTCTGCCACTAAGAACGCAAATTCACAACCAACGTGGCGAAGTTACGTGTTAGGTGGTTGATTGGTTCTTAGTTCTTACATACTATTATTGCAAAATATTTTGGATATGTAAACTATAGTATATATAAGAAAAATAACAAGTAACTCTTGGGATTCATTTAAATAACCTCAGTGGTCCATACATGTCTTTTTCCTTTGCATGTTTGTTGAGTCTATTGTCATTCTTGTGCCCCACTCTTGAAGTGGACATTGATAATTTTGATGGATGTTGTGTTGAAGAGAGATCAATAGATGGAGAAAGAAAGACTTACTAAGGTGAAGGTGGGGTAGTTTTGAAAATACAATTAATTACAATTAAAATATCATAATATATTAAGATTTTGAAAATTTGAAAATTCCTTTATTTCATGCTATAAAGCATAAAATGAAATGAAGAAGTCCATTTCATGATTTGTAGCACGAAACATATGCGTTTTTTTTTCTTTTCTCCGATTCAATCGTAAACTTATTCTAATCGATGCAATTTGTTAAGTAAACAATAACAATAAAATGTTAAAACTGCACAAAGAAATAATTTTTATCTCAATTCATTGTCGAAATTGCGAGTTCGAAAGGGGTTTGAGAGCATTTTGATTTACTTGAATAAAAGTTACAACTAAAATAAAGTCGCACTGTAAGACAGTAAAACTTGTACTATGAATAGCATTTCAGTATTTAATACCACTCTAATATACGTATCTCTAAACTTTAAACGAAAAATAATAGATGGAGTACTATACAGTCTCAATTCAATAAAAGATTATTTGCCAAAGTGAAAATTATATTAATGGGAGGGACATGGTATCAAATATGTGGCAAATAAATAAATAAAGGAAAATCCTAAATGCAATTGGGTGTTGATATAAACTGAAAACTAATCATTCAGTGAGCCCATTCACAGATGGCCCCACAGAACTTCAACGGTCCAGATCAAACTATCACGTGGGCCCATCTAAACCCACCACCGATCTTTATGGCGCCAGCTCTATATGTGTGTGTGTGTGTTTTCTTTTAATTATATAATAATAATAATAATAATAATAATAATAATAATAATAATAATAATAATAATAATAATAATAATAATAAAATTAATAAAAAATAAAAAGATTTAAGGGCAATTTTCCAACATGTGGGGCCACACCACCTGAGCCAACACCTGGAAACTGATAAGGTATGGGCCCCCACACAGCCCAAATACACAGCCCATCCCCTCCCAAGCACTTTTAATATATCAATCATACAATGCAGTAAATAAATATTAAAATAAAAAAAATAATTTTTATTAGAGAAAAATGGAGTTAATTATAAAGAAAATAAATAAAAAATAAAATTTGATGACTTTCAGACAGGTTTTCTATGCTCAGAAACCTTATTACAAGTCACTGTTTCATTCACCTCAACTATTACATAAATGTTCTATGCTGCAGAAGGGGTCCCCAAAATTCCCCCCTTTTTTTTCTTTTTAACAATTACTTGATCACACTTTTTACCCTAGACTATATATATATATATATATATATATATATATATATATATATATATATATATATATATATATAGATTACACCTAGTAAAATTTATTGGATAATATCCAACTTTATATCTAGGATTAAAAATAAATTTATGATAGTATGTTACATTATACCCAATATATTTCACTCGTTATGACATCAACATAAACACATGTACTTCGATCCAATTAAGAATATACATCTATAGGACATAGGTGTGTATATATGTTAATTGAATTTCTGAAGAAAAAAAATTTAGTAATAGCTTCGATCTATTAAGTTCGATAGTATTGCCTAAACACAGTTCAGTAACGGAATTCATAAGGCCTGCCTAACTGGTGGAGTAGAAGAGCAGCGTCAAATGAGTCAATTTTCAATTGTTCTATCAACATTTTATCGGCCGAACACATCGTATAAGTGGCCTGTAGTATAGTCTCGTAAAAGATGACTCAGGTTGAGCTCGATACACATAATATCTTTTTATATGCGCGTTGCGCGTAATATTACAAAAAATTAAGTGGAATATAATTTACCCGTTGCACTTTCGAAAGACCGACAGTTCTCCTTGTTAATTAATAAAAATTAAAAGAATAATAGAAGAAGAGAGAAGAGAAGACGATTCTGAGTTAAAGATTGAAACTAAAATCCCATAAAATGGGAAACTGCAAAGACATTGTCCGAGTGGTATTAGAGTGTAGATATTTTCTCTGGATTCGTTGTATGTCATTTATAAGGCTAAATACAAATAAAAATAAAAATAAAAATAAAAATAAAAATAAAAATAAAAATAATATGGAAGAGTAGTTTGCAAGTGATTAAATAGAGTTTCTTAAACATATATAGCAAATCAAGAAAATCAAAAAATGGAATTTCAATGATGAAAGATAAATACATTAAGAATGCACCAACCAAAAGTGATGATAAGATTTTGGTGTGACAAATTAAAAAAGAAAAAAAAAGGAGAAGAAAAATCAAATGTGACTTCTCACAAAGCCAGCAAATTAATAACACTCCCAAATTGTTAAAAATATTGTCTTAATTCCCCAAACTCTAATTATAATCACACACAAAAAAAATAATAAGAGTACCAAATCAAGAAAAGAAGAAAAAACAAAGCCCCAAAAAATAAAAAGAAAAACCTCAATTTTGGACAAATTAATCAAACCTCACGTGTGTGTTTTACACATCAAACTACACAAAACACCATTCATTGGGCATGGCTGCATTTCAATTCATTCAAGAATGGTGGCTGTTATCGTCGTGCCTATCATCTCCGCCGCCGCCGCCGCCGTGTGACCCACTCGCCTGAGAATCTGACACTCCGCTTCCGCCGCCGCCCCTATACGTGTTTAATCCAGCAAGCATGCCCAATTGCCCATCTCCCATATTCCCGCTACCACCGCCGCCGCTTCCTCCTCCACCGCCACTGGGCAACAGCGCGACGGGCGCCGGAAAATTCATGAAATGCAGACCGCTAGACATGGTTCCTCTATACAAAGCGGCGGCGGCGGCGGCGCTGCTGTTGTTGATATTCACCGATGGAAATGTCCATATTGGATCGCCGCCCATGACTTGGTTGTTATTCGAATTCGCCACCATCCAGAAATTCGCCGGAATCGATGCGTGGCTCGCCGGCATAGCTCCGGTGCTCGACTGCAGCAAGTAGCTGCCCATGTGGTGGTGGTGCTGCGGCTGCAACTCCTGCTGCTCCGCCGCCGCCGCCCTACGCTTCCTCCCTAAACTCTCCTCCGCCGCCTGATTCTGATCGGTCAAGTCCAACGAATTTTCCCGCATTTCCTGCTTCGTATTATGCGCGAAACTAGGGTTCAAATTTGCCCCCGCCTGAAAATTCAGCAGCGTGGCGGAGGAGCTCTCCGACGAAAGTCCGATGCCCGGAAAAAATCCCCGCCGCTGCGGCATCGAGTAATTCGGATTGAAATACGTGGATCTTAGCTGCGACGGCACCGACATGCTCGAACCGGAGCTACGAAGTGAGATGTTCAGAGAGGTGAAGTTCGCCGGAATCGTGCCCGTGCCGGTGGCGGCGATGACCGCCGGCTCCGCCTGCTGGAGCAGCCACTCGATGGTCTCGCCGTCCGACTTGTGGCCGAGCTCGCGCGTGAGCTGGAAAACCCTAGCCGCGCAGAGCGCAGGCATGCGGATGCGCCGCCCGCGGCCGTCGACTTTGGTGTGGCGGTCTTTGGTGGACGTCCGCTTCGGCGGCGGCTTCTTCGATGTGTCTGAAGCTGCCGCGGCGCCGCCGACGGCGGCGATTTGAAGGCTGGAGGAGGCGGTGGCGGTTGATCGAGGTGTGGTGCTAGTACTAGGGTTGGAAGCAACGTCGGCGGAGATGGCAAGCGAAGGATAGGCGGCGGCGGCGGAGCTGGTGGATTCGTGGTCTTCTTTCTTTTCAAGTAATTGGAAAGGAAAATTAGGGCGGCTGTGGTGGTGGTGCTGCTGCTGGTTGTGGTGGTGGTGGTGGTGGTTGTGGTGGTGGAGGTGGAGATGATCATCACCTCCTTCCATGATTACATACACTGATCTATCCCAGATGTAACACTAATATTTGGAACTTCTGTTTAATACATATATAATATATATGTATATACTTATATATATATAACCCTAATTAAAAAACCTTGCTTTCCAATAATTTTGGTTTTTCTTTATGTGGAAAAAAAGAATAATGAATATATAGAAGTAGAAACTAGCTAGTGTGTGTATTTGTGTGTGTGTGTGTGTGTGTATTTTAAATAAAAGAAAGAAAAAATAAAATGGTAGTTAATAATATAGTGTCTCTCTTTTGATATTTCTCTCTATTAGGAATGGTGCCCTGTGATACCTTTCAAACATTCTATGTGTTTTTTTGCTTCATCAATGGAGGAGAGAGAGAGAGAAACAAGCTAGAGAGAGAAAGTGGGATAAGAGAGAGGAGGAGAAGCTTTTAAGCAACAAAGATAATGAGTGGGAATTATATGAGGGGATGAAAGAAAAAATAAAAAAGAAATTGGCAAAGGGGGGGCAAAAGGAAAATATGTGCTTTTGTAGGGGTCTTTAAGTAAAATCTTTTTGGCAAAAACCCCTTTGTTGTAATGCACCAAAAAAGAACAATAATGAAATATTATGATCATTCTTGATTTTTACTTGGTTCCTTTCTTTTTTCTTTGTTTTTGATTTGATTTTTCTTTTATTTCTTTTATTTACAAGGGAACCGCAGCTACTTAAAATTCAATGAATAAATTCTTTTGTCCCGCAATAATATATATGGAGTAAATTACGGTAACCTCCTGACGTAATGTTAAATTACAAAAAAGAAACTCTCATGTTTAGATAATTACAATTAACCCCCAACTGTAAATATTCTTACACGTCTATCCTTCCGATGTTAATTTATAAGAATTTTCTAAATTATGTGGAATATTCTATAGCTTGTACCCGTTTTACCCATATTCGAGTTCCACATTTTAAAACAAGATGATCTTAAAATGTGTCTCCTGCCTTATAATTATCAGATTGTGGCATAAAAAACTGCAGTTTTACACAAAACGAGTACAAACTAGAGAACATTCCATGAAATCTAGAAGATTATGTTGAATTTGATACCATAAGAATAGACGTATACGGAGATTCATAGTTTGAGGATGTGATTGTTAATTTGTAATTACTAAAATATGAGGATTTTTTATCTTTATAAATTGACATTATCTCAGGGGATGGCCGTAATTTATCCTACATATATATGACGAAGTCCATCTAGAAAATATCAGCAAAGGGGTTCAAACTCGAAAGAAACGACATTACGCTCGTTTGCTCCACTAACTAGATCACTCTTTATTTTGCAGGATTATATTTCTTTTCTTCTTTTCTTTCTTCAAACTCAAATGAAATGACATTACGCTCGCTTGCTCCACCGACTAGGTCACTCTTTATTTTACAGGATTATAATTTATTTTCTTTTTTCTTTTTTCTTTTTTTCTTTTTTTTTTTTTCTTTTTATTGTGGTTGGACAGAGGCTTTGGTTCAGACTCCACGTGAGGTGCTCTTTTTATCATTCAATCCATAAAGACAATGGTGTCCAAAATGGGACCCAATTTTTAAGTCAAAAAAAATTGAGAAAGACTTAGGAAAATTGAAAATAATCAAAAAATAATTAAAAAAAAAATTGGTGGGGGTGGTGTAATCATTTCATTTTGCCTTTGGCCCTTTGCCTTTGTTCTGCACCTTTGAGCCTACTTCGGGATTCCTGCTGGAATTTTGCCCCTTTGCTTTTTTCGGGCACTTGTTTAATTACCCCGTAATCAATGTTCTTCTTATATTAAACCTTTTTTTAATTATATCCTTATAAGATCTAGATGTTTATAAATTAGCACCCTCACAATTGTGGGATGTAACGAATCTAGTCGAATTGAACGCATGTTTATTTAAGCTTATTTGAAGTTTTATTAAGCTTTTCAAGTTTTGTTTGATCTTATTCTATAAGCAATTCAGCCGAGCTCGAATGAGATTTCATTTCACCGAACAAAAATAAAATCAAAATCAAGTAACTTAAGCCTATACAGACTTGTTCCTAGAAATTCGGGGGCCCAAGGTGGACTATGCAGATCTTTGAAACGGGGCCTAAGCAGGGGCAACTTTATCTTTTTTTTTTTCGACGTAATATAACAGAGTAGGTTAAGAAACTTGCTCCCCGATTTTTTTAGACGTGTTGAGTGTAAGTTTTACACTCAATCTATATTTTCTTATGATGATTTTTGTGGAATTTTTTGTATTGAATGATGCTTAATGACTTGATTAGTGTATTCTAGATACAAATTGAAGAATCAGGAGTCTAGAGGATGGAACGAGGCAAGGAGGGAAGACAACCAGCCGCATACCAAAAATAGAACTGAGACAACCGCCTGGAGATTTCAGCTGATTCTCCGACGGCCGTGCCGAAAGTAAAAAACTCTAATAGAAGGTTAAGACGGCTGTCTGAGAAAATGAACTAAATTTCGCACGACCGTTTGAAGTTCCTCGACTGCGCATTATGGGAATTTTAATTGCACAAGGAAGCTTCTATATATTACCAAGTCTTAATTACACGTATATAAGATAACCTCACATACGAATTCTGTACTTTTTTTACGCAATCTTAGAACAAGAAGAACGTGATAACGGAGAATCGAAGACATAGATTTGACGAATCTTCATCGTTGTTCTTTTTGTATTTCTCTTTTCTGAATATATGTACTTTTATTTATATATATATACAAACTAATGTATAAGGACTATTTTTCTAAAACCGGGGGATCCTAAAATTCATAAAAAGTCGGGGGCTCAAGGCGACCGCCTTTCTCGTCTTCCCTCAGAACCGGACATGCCTATGTATAAGCTATGTAACGCACATTTCTCTCCCTATAACGTTTTTCGTAACACCATCCCCTCTCTAGTATCATTTATATGCTTATGTGTTGGGTCATTTTCTTTTTAATTTTATGCACGTCCAATAAAAATTGGGAAAATTAGAGAATACCCCCTTAGCTAATATCCCACCCATGTGATATTTTCATAAATCCAAAACTACCCTTTTATTGTCTATTATACTCTTTGAAAACCCTAATCTTATTTTTAATTTTCCATTCCGCCGCTTTCTCGTTTCTCTCTTCTCTTCTTCTCTGTTTTCTCTATTCTCTGTTTTTTTTCTTTTTATTTTTTCTTTTTTTTCTCCGGCAATCTTCTCCCCGTCGCTGCCGCCGCCGCCGGAAGATGGAGAAAGAAAGAAGAGGAATCACTCGTCGTCGGCGTGTGTAGGAGAAACTCTTCTTTCCCAACAGCATGTTCCACCCCGTCGGCACGTGGAGGAAAAAGAAGGGGAACAAGTTGTTGAGAAAGAAGAAGAAGCACTCGTCGGAGGAGGAGAATCAACGGAAATTGTTGATGAAGGTTTTTTGTTTTTCTTCGCTTTTATTACTTTTTTAGTGTTGGTTTAGTCATGTGCTCAAAAATTGTTTATGGAGTGACCAACAATATAATGGTTGATAAATACCTTTGAATCGTTTTTTTTTTTTTTTTTTGTGTGTGGACATTGAAATGCTAATTTTGTGTTTTTTTGTATGTATTATTTATTTTATTCTTGTTAAGGATTGGTGGAATTGTGTGGTACGACGGTGTGGTGACGATGGGGAAGCAAATTTAGGGTTTTTTGGTGAATCAGGCGGAGGACGGTGCGTGTAGAGAAATTCCGCTGACTGGAATCTTAATCGACTATGTACATGTTCAATAGCCGAGAAAGCTAATCGACTATGCTCTGGTAGTCGATTAAGGTTGATCGACTCCATTTTTTTTTTTTTTTTAGATTTTTTGTTTATTGATTCCAATTGTATAATTCAATTATAATGTTTGTATATTTTTTGTTTTTGTATAATATAGTCGATTTTGTATTTTTTTGCAGTTGTGTAGTAGCAGATTCTTAATCGACTATGCTTCATCATAGTCGATTAATATACCTGATATAGAAAGAAAAAAATTAAAAAACAAAAAAAATTAAAGAACCTTAATCGACCATGCTTCATAGTCGATTTACCTTAATCGACTATGCTTCATAGTCGATTAATAAAACTGATACAAAAAATGGGAGAAAAAAAAACGGAAAAAAAATAAATAAATAAATAAAATCGCGCGTGATGCAGTGATGTGTGGCCGACGGGGGCAAAGTTGGAAACATAATGGCTGAAAATGGGTGTGGATTTTTCTCAAATAGAGCAAAATATTTTGGGCCTCTCTCCATTAAAAGAAGTAATGGGAGGTTTTCCTCAAAGAGCTCCATAAAAATTAGATTGTTACTTTTTTTATTTATGTTACCAATACTAGATAAAATGAAAATAAAAAATTTAGGAAGGTAGGTGGTACATAGTTTAACCCTAAATAAATTAGGGGATAATATGTAGGGATCACTTATACCAAACTTAATTAGAACTGTAGATCACCCCAAATTATTTTTAAAATACACCCCTATTTCGAAATATAATACAACCTACACATCTCTAATCTATTTTTATCCATAAGTTGAATTTTTACCCTAAATTTAATATTTATATTCACATTGCTCTACATATATATTTCTCTTATTTGTTCTCCCTCCCTCCCTCTCTCTCTCTGCCATCCACTCTATGATCGAGGAGGGCGGTGGTGGTCGCGGTTGTAGAGGGACGGGTGTGGCGGTAAAGAAGGCGGCGGCATGACGGTGGTGGCTATAGTAGGGGTAGTTATGGCAGCTGCGATGACAGTGCCGCCACTAGCCACCAAACCCTAGGAACCCGCTTACCGCCGCAAACAAGCCCGAAAGGCTTACCTCGCCGCACTCTGTAAAGCAATCATAAAAACCGATGCCTTGAGCCAAATCGTACCAAATTACAACCAAAAGAAATCCATTATTGAAGAGAGGAATTCAATGGTGGGTGAACTGTCTAATTCCAACCAACAATGAAAAAGTTATTCTTCCAAGAAGCTCATTTGCCATCAAAATTGCGCAAGCACAGTAGATCACTCATAAAACCAGACCGAGAGATCCAAATCGTACAAACTCACCTTCAAAGATATCTCTTGACAAGAAGAAGTCAACCATATAAATCCGTCAAATTCCAACCGGTGGAGAGGAAGATAAGCCTCCAAACAGAACATTTGTTGTCAAACAGATCTAGCGATCCAAATTGTATGAAATCACAGCCATAGAAAGCCCTTGACGAGAGAAATCCAACAGTGATGGGGTGGCTGCTATAGCGGTGGTGGTTGTGGTTATGGTGTTTGTGTTTATGGAAATAGCGGAGGCAATGGCTATGGCATTCGCGGTGCTGGTGGTGGATCTAGTGTTTCATATAGGATGAATGCGGATGACTACAAGTGAGTATGGATTACTATGGTGGTGGCTAGGGTTTTTAAACTGTGTGACTACAAATAACTATGGATGACTACTAATGACTATGGATGACTATTTTCCATATTTATATAGGAAAAATAAGTTTCTATAATAATTAAAATACTAAAGCGGAAAAATAAAGAGAAACCTTTTCTACGTAAATATTTATAAAAAAATGGTAGATGTAAAATTGAAAATATTAAATGCTAAATAAAAAAATGATAAATACAGTCTAAATAGTAAATATCACTTGAAGAAAATTTTCATTTTTGTGTGTGAATGCCAATATTAGAAAGAATTTGATGAAGGATGTGAAGCAAATTAGATGTGTCTGTTATTTAGTTAGTTCTAATAAATATTGTCACTGAGAAATTACTAGTATGTATTATAATGTGGTATTTGACGATCAATAAACGAAAACAAATATATGATCCATTAATTTTTTTTTTATTCTTCTTTGATTGAAAGTGAAATTCCATGTTTTTTTTAGGAAAAAATTGAATCCATAACTATAGTCCCATTTTAAAAATCCAAACAGTTATATAGAAAAAAAAATTGTACATATTTAATATTTAAAAGGATAATTCTACTTTTCTCTCTTGTACTTTGATTCCGTATTATTTTATCTTCTTGTACTCTCGATTGTATTGATTTCTCTATGCACTTGGAAAATTATCTCAATGTGGCACTCGCCATTAGTTTTCAGACCTTTGACTTTAACACCGTTTGGTCTGAGGTCCGAAAATTACAAAAAAGTCACTCTTCCGAGTTTAAATAATTATAAAAATAATTGAATATAAATAAAAATAAATTATGGTTGACTTCGTGGACTATGCTTTCTCGTTGTCTTGAATATTTTTTTAATTTTCTTTTTCTTTTTCCTTTTTTTTGTTTGTTTTTGTTTTTGAGTTTAATAATTATTTAAACTGGGAGGGGTAGTTTATAATTTCAGAGCTTAGACCAAACGTTGTTAAGGTCAAATCGCTGACAACTAAAAACGAAAACCACATTGAGACATTTTTTGAAGTACAAATGGCAAATCAATGCAATCGAGAGTAAAAGAGAGTAAAGTGATAACAAACAAAAACACAGGAAAAGAAAAATTTGCCCTATTTAAAACAATCAATTTTCATTTTCAAACATCAATCTATTGGTATGACGTGTTCCAAAATCTGCACACACATGAAAAATAGAACAATAGCTTATTTAAAAAATAGAATTATAACATCATAACACATTGTGGGCAAATCTTAAGTGTCAACTTTTGCTTGGATCATCCGAGTTATATTTTAATCGGACACACCTTTTCTTGTAATTTAGGATAACAAATAGTATGGCACCCCTATCTCAAATTGAAAATTGCAGGCTCTAATACTTGTTTATTTATCATAAGTTATATATATTTGTTATGAAAATTCGATCATTTCTCTTGAAAACTAAATTTCTACGACTAAAATAAATCCAACAAAGTAGCGCAACAACTTTTGGATCATAACAAACTAGGAGTATTTTGAAATTTTACTAAACAAAAAAAAGACACATGATTGCAGATTTTTTTTTTTTATACTGTTTGAGACAGTAAAATTACATAATATAAGAGCAACTCCAATGGGAGATATCAAAATGGAGCATTAAATATTCATTTGATACTTAATATAATACTTTGATACTTCTTGGAAAAAAATTCACTCCAATCACAAGTATCAAATAGATTATCAAATTTTAAATATATGAATAATTATATTTTCAAATGCCACGTGTCAAATAGTGATAGGTTAATTGGGTGGTTATATTTTTGATACCTTATTTTCCAGGGATTATTTTTGCACCTCCGGGTGGTTGAGTATCAAAATAATTCTCCATTTAATGCCTCCATTGGAGGAGGATTTTTTAATTTTGGAGCATCAAAGTGGTAGTTTTTTAGTTTGATACCTCATTTAATGCCTCCATTGGAGTTGCTCTAACATACAATATTTTTAGCTGAATTCCGTTTTGGACCCTAAAAATGATATGGTTTGACGATTTGCATGCTTAAATTCACGAATTGGCAAAATTTAGCCACAATATATGTCATATAAATATGCAGCCTACATTTACTTCTTGTGAGATTTTCACTTACTGAAATGATTTGTGCAGGCACAAATTAAACATTCAGGCACATTTTTTACAATTTCTCAAAAAACAAAAGGTAAAAAACTCAAAAAACTCTCTCTACCCTTTCGATTTTCTTTCGCAAAGCCCGTGCAAATCGTCAACAGATCGGAGGTAATTTTTACGTTTTTACGATCCTCTTGTTATGTAGATTACGAATCCGAAAAAAAAAACGAAAAAAATCGAGCTTAGCAACGCTCGTGTGAATTTACACGAGTGCAGCCACTTCGCTCGTGTAAATTCACACGAGCGTGAATTTAAATATTTTTTTTTTTTTTTTTATAAATTTATTTCGTAAAAAATGGGTGTTGGATTTTTACTCGTGTGAATTTACACGAGCGCATCCAATGCGCTCGTGTAAATTCACACGAGTGTTTAAATTTTTTTTTTTTTTTTTTTTATAATTTTTTTTTTTTAAATCCGATTTTTATTATTATTTTTTTTTTTTAATAAATTAATTTTATTAATTATAAGTTGTGCTCGTGCAAAAACATGCGAGCACTTCAAAAGTGCTCGCATGTTTTTGCACGAGCACAACAATTTTTTTTTTTTTTTTTCATTATTTAAATTCTTTTTTTTTATTATATGAAATATTAATAAAGTGCTTATTTAAAATGTAGATGGCAGGAGGTCGGGGGAAAAGTCTTATGAGTCAAGTTGCCGGTAAAGGCAAGAGCTTAATGAAAGCCTTGAGCGGGAAGGGGGACAATCCGGAAGATCCGGATCGCATTGGAGACCGAGATGTCCTTGCTTCCGCCCGTAGAAGAAAGCAGTTAGCTCGAGAAGCAGCGTTACAGCGGGAAGAAGAGAGACTGAGACGAGAAGTTGTTGCAGCTGGAGCCGGACCCTGTACATTGCCACATGCCGACGACGATAATATGGATACTGATGACGAGATGGAGGAAGATGATGGGCCAGCAGATGCATTTCAGGATCGTAGAGGTGGTCGTGCCTTACCCTTTCCGCAGCTGCCTGGTCCGGCGTACTTGGAGGGTCCGTGCGAGGGAGGGCCGCAAAATTTAGAGTTTATGCGATGGTTCAAGTCGCATATAGCGATGTACATTTGGGAAGGATATGTAAGTTTTTCTGTCAACACGTGCTTTACATAATTCTTATATTATTCATTTTTTTTAGCTAACAATACATGCAATATTTTTCAGGAGCGCCGTGAAACTACACGGTGCGAGTCGAGGACCAAAGCACTCGAGGACTACCGCGGCCCGCAGGATAACACGATGATTGCGAGGTTGGAGGCAACAGGTCTTTACCACTTACGAGACTGTTTTCTGAAGAGGATGAACAAGAACCTCATGCTAGCTTTCGTGGAGAGGTGGCAGCCGGAGACGAACAGTTTCCACATGCCATGGGGCGAGATGACGATCACGCTCCACGATGTCGCTTTCATCCAGGCGTTGCGGCTGGACGGACCAGCAGTGTCTGAAATTCGCCCGGTAGAAGAGTGCTCACAGAGTCTTGCATCTGTATTGGGTGTCGGTCTGATGGACACCAATGAGATGTTTCGAAACAAGGGAGTTGGTTGGGTTAAGGTGAGAGATCAGTTGACCCTTTCCTCCGCCACAGACGAGAAGAAGATGAAGGGCTACTTGATGTTTCTGCTTGGGTCTGTTTTGTTTGTAGACAAAACAGCGTCTAACATAAAGCCGTGGTGGATCCATTTTACCAACGATCTCGATAATGTCGGCAAGTATTCGTGGGCTTCGGCATGCTTAGCAAACATGTACCGCCAATTGGGTATTGCCACCCGCGCTGGGATGAACAGTCTCTGTGGATGTGTTATTCTCCTTCTGGTACGTGTACCTTTATTAGTAATTATTTATTTATTTAAACTTCTATGTAGGTAATATCTACAACGTTTCATTGGTTTTTGTTTGCAGTGCTGGATCTTTGAGTATTTCCCTTGCTTTCGACCACCTCTTTCCCGTTCATATGCCGAGTTTGAGCCTCGATGCAGAAGGTGGGCCCATGGTGGAGGCAATAAAACCACGCTGCAGGAATACCGGAAAATACTCGACGCCATGACCGAAAGAGATGTGAGTAATAATTTTTCTAATTATGTCTATAGTAGAGTCACGGATTTTTCTAATTAGTTTAAAATATGCTTAGGTTTGTTGGACCCCGTATGGTACCGGTGCACATTACTTACATCCTCGGAGCATGTATTACGGCACGATACAGTTCATGGATATAGTGGAGCCGTACATGCCCGACCGAGGGTTGCGGCAGTTTGGAAGAGTCCAGACTATTCATTTCCCGATAATTGAATCGAACTTGCCACATAACCGCGGCTTGTTTGGCGCGGGATACAAAGTCACTTTCCACGGTCCTGGCGGCATGTGGCAGAACGAGTACGCCAACTTCATTGACCTGTCGCAATACCCTGAAGCCTGGCCGCCGGAAACAGTTGTCGAGGAGTACATGAAGTGGTACATCGAGCGGACGCACCGGTTCATTAGCAACCCTGATAGAGTTCCGCCTGCAGAACGGGTTGTTGCTGCGGTGCCGCCAGACCAGCCGTTCGCCAACGACATAGCTCGGCTCCTAGTTCCGATCGTGTTCGGTTTGACTGGTGACGACGCAGCTGAGGCATTCCTGAGCATTCAGCCGCAGTTGAGGGACTTGTTGACGCCACACGCCCACTATTTGCGTCTCTTACCTAGGAGGGGTCGCGGGGGAGGTCCAAGGACTCGGGGTCGGGGGTCGAGGGGTGGACAGTAGGACATGTTACCTATTTATGTATTAGTTTCGGATTTTTTGCACCTGACAATTGGTATTCGTGTGTTGTGATTTGTTGTTTGTTTTCGGATTTAGTTTTTTGTACGGATGTTTCATTTTGGATTTGCGGATTTTTCTTATTTGCCCGTATTTTGTTTACGTTGTTATCGGATTTACTTATTTAGTTATTTGTACGGATTATAATTATGTTGTATCGAACGAAATTATATTTTAATTTGTATTATTAACGAAATAAAAAAAAAAAATTAATAATATTGGTGCTCGTGCGTTTTCACACGAACAGAGGTGTTCTACTCGTGTGAAAACACACGTGCAAAACGCCTCTGTGCGTGTGAAAACGCACGAGCACCAATAATTTTTTTATTTATTTTTATTTTTTTTTTCGGTTTTTTTTAAAAACAATAAATTTAAAAAAAAAATTAAAAAAAATAAAATTACGTGGAAATACGCTCGTGCGTTTTCACACGCACAGAGGCGTTTTGCACGTGTGTTTTCACACGAGCAGAACACCTCTGTTCGTGTGAAAACGCACGAACACCAATATTTTTTTTTTTTATTTTTTTTTTATTTCGTTAATAATACAAATTAAAATATAATTTCGTTCGATACAACATAATTATAATCCGTACAAATAACTAAATAAGTAAATCCGATAACAACGTAAACAAAATTACAATAATACAGTACTACCTATGCCTAGAAGTCAACGTCCTCCCATGGATCCGACTTCGGCTCGACAACCAACGTTCTCCAGAATGGATGTAACTCTTGCGGATAAAAAGTATCTCCCTCGGCAATTTTAACAGCAATCATACACGCACACGGGAGTCCGTGGGTTCGGCTTAGGTAACAGTTGCAACTATCCGGATTCTTTTCCAACTTTTCGTACTCTTTATCCAACAGGTCCAGTGCTTTGTGTGATACGTTACATACCAAAGCACCGAAGCACGACAGTGAAGTACTGTACATCCTGACTGTTCTACTGCTTTCGTTTTCCACCTTCAATTCATTAATTTGAAGGTCAACTTGCGCATCTAGTGCATTTTGAACTGTATCCATAGCTCCAGTCGATGTTTGGATCCAACGCTTCGATGCACGATGTGCACTCTCTACTCTGTTTCGAGAAAACACTCAAATAATGAATAAATGTAACATGTGTATAAAAGATTGTACGTAACGAGTTTATAGTAAAATCAATTTATATACCTGTTAGTCGTCGTGTTACCGAAATGAACGATGTTGTTGGTCCAACACTTAACAAATCTCTCCTTATAAATCAACCACGTTTCATTGATGTAAGTTATCAGCTTCGGATATTGCCCGTACAAACTAACTATCTCTCTATAGTTGCATTCGTATTCTTCCTCAGTCTCAGATTCGACTAACTTTGCCCACACCGTCCTCCGGAACAGTACACCCAACTTGGTGTTACCCAAGAATTTTGACGCGTTTGCCTCAACGTTTCTGTTTATGTGATATAAACATAACATGTGATGCGAATGTGGAAACACGTTTGGCAATGCTTTCAGTAGGCCCAGCTCACGATCTGTCAGTATCACTTCTGGTTCTATCCCGATTGGTAATATGTCTCGCAAACATCGCAATGTCCATGCATAAGTGTCCCCATCTTCACGTGACATAAAAGCAACGGCAATAGTGAAGTTCCTTCCCACGGGAGTAACCCCAATGATCTCCAAAAGAGGCATTTCATATCTACATGAAGGTAATTATAATTTAGTCAACTCTTATATATATATATATATATATATATATATAATAAATGTAATTCACATTTAAATAATTATTACCTGTTAGTCTTGTACGTGCAATCCATCAGGATGACGTATGGAAATAACTGCAAAAGCTTTATTGAATCAGGGTGCGCAAACATAACGTCTTGCACTGTATCACCAGCTGGATTTGTTCGATGCCATTTGCTGTATCCACTCTCACTTAGTTCGTGCCACAGATGTTGTATAACTGTTTTTCCTTTCATTTCCTCTCGTCTAATTTTCTGTGATTCATTGTACACATCTCTCAAGGACGCAGCCGTATCCGGATTCATCTGTCTCAGATGATGCAAAATTTCCTTCGGCTTCACATGGCTCTTTTTCAGTATCTTTGTCACTTCTCGTTGCTCTTCAGTCAGGCGACTTAGCGAACGTAGTCCTTGTGGATATTTATGAGGATTATGATTGTGATTGCCATTTTTGATGGTAAGGCGCCATAATCCATCACGACCCTCTTTACCCCATAGCGCAAAAGGGCATTTACACTTTATTGTACCGGACTTCCGGCTTGTTTTGACCTCTGCATTTTTTCCTCGACTCTTATAGGCTCTTTTACAAGTCAAATATTGTCGGCCCTCGTGGTAAGACTGTCGCCTAATCTCATGTCCATGACTGATGGCCATATTCATCGCCCACTCGACTAGTGCATCTTTACTATCAAATGCAGTCGAAATTGTGAAAAATTCACTGAAATCATGTAGCTCGAATGTTTCAATATCTTCATCCACATCTATGTATACTTCTTGTTTTTATATTAATGTAGTTAGCAAATTATAAAACTAAAAATAAAACTAAAAAAAAAAAAAAAAAAAAATTTGTGTTGCTCGTGTGATTTCACACGAACAGAGACGTTCTGCTCGTGTGATTTCACACGAGCAAACCTCCTCTGCTCGTGTGAAATCACACGAGCTAATTAAAAAAAAATAAAAAAATTGTTCATGAGCTCGTGTGAATTTACGCGAGCACTTGCCAAGTGCTCGCGTAAATTCACACGAGCACATGAATAAAAAATAAAATTCATCTACTCGTGTGAATTTACACGAGCACTTGGCAAGTGCTCGCGTAAATTCACACGAGTAGATGAATTTTCGGGAAAAAAACGAAAAACTTACATTCGGGTCTAAGTTGTTTGGATCCATCGCAAAAATTGTTGAATATCTGAAATTTTTCACTTTGAATGTTGAGTTTTATATTTTATAGGATTTGGTAGAAATAGTACAAAAGGTAAATAGTTATGGTAAAAAGGTAAAAAATCATGGTAAAAATGTGCCTGAATGTTTAATTTGGCCTGCGTATATCAACTCCCTTTCACTTAAAAGACCATCGGTGTATCATGATACTTTAATTTCTAAAGCTATTTTCTTTCTTAATGATATTTTTCTTTCTTAGATACTAGTATTTATCCCGTACGATGCACGGTATAAAAATTTAAAAGTGGAAAAATTAATTATTTAAACAAATACATGATAACAATCCATCGTGTTTTCACTATAAATGATGAGTATTGTTTCTAGATAAACGTAAGTAGGTTAGAAAAGGAAGTAATATTATCAAATTGTTATAGTTAATAAATGTTTAATAAACATCTGTAAATGTTTTTTGCCGGGCACCAAATTCTCGAATCCGTATTGTGGGTAACGGGTTGACTTCGTAGAGTATTTTGAAGGTGGGTTGCTTGGTGCAGAAGACTGTCATTGATTTTATTCCATTTTTTTAATTGTGAAATTTTAAAAAGTTTGAATTTAAAAATATTAATTCTAGTAAGGATTTTATTTCGGCTTTATCCCACTTTGTTCCTTTGAAATGGAGTATTTTGGCACTTTGCACCCTTAAAAAAACAATAATAGCACTTTGCACTCTCAAAACACAATACCTCGTTCACAATGCACTCTTAATTGAATTTTAAAGGATAATTCATTTTTTATTGAGTTTTTTTTTTCTTCCGGGGTGTGGTGCAAAATAAAAAATTAAATTGTTATGTTCTTCAACCTCCAATCTAATTACGAGCGGACAAAGTGCAAAAAAATATAAATAACACCGAATAATTGAAAAAAAATATTTTCTTACAAAATAAAATCAAATAAACTTTCATCACTAAATTATCTGATTGATAGATCTTTTATTCTAATTGGTTGAAATATTAGGTAGAAATATTTGGAAGAAAATATGATTTTCAGATAACTTGACAACGAAATAGCTGAAGGATTTTTGTTTTCATAAAATATTTTTTGTGATAAAAAATATAACTTGTAAATACTACTAAAAATATTAAATTCCTTTTATTTGCTTTAAAAACTCATATGGAGTGCATTATGCATGATATATTGTGTTTCGAGGGTGCAAAATGCTATTAATTTGTTTCGAGGGTGCAAAGTGCCAAAATGGTACATTTAAGGGTGAAAAGTGGAATTAAGCCTTTCATTTCCTTGTGATTGATTTCTTGAGGTTTAAGCTAGGTTTATGAGACTTGTTTCCCTGCCTATATAAGTCAGAAGAATCAAACATGTGTTGCAACCCTGTTTGTACGTTGCAAGTATTGCAACAATTTGAGTTTCTTCTACGAGGCCACATCGGGAGAGGTCAATCCGGGAGTTCATCATTGGATGGAGTCCAAGCGTACGGATGGATGAACTGTTGTGAGAATAACACGTTCGAGTTATGTGCAAGAATGGAATATAATATAAGGAGGGGATCATTAATGTTTTTATGTAGTCCAATTATTGTACATTTAATTCTCAACTAGTGAAATCTTGTCAGCAGGTTCTCGTTGACGCATTATGCCACAATTATGTCCGAACCATATTTGATTCTTGTGTAATTTATTCTGTTTTTAGTAGTTAAATTTTGTAGTCACATACGAATTAACGTTGCAACATCATTAACATCTTAACATTAATATGTCTCAACACGGAAACGAGTAGATTTCTATAGGCATATATATATAAATCGAACAATTTTAAAGCTCATTGATAAAAACTTAAGGGTGTAACCAGAAAAATGAGCATGTAAATTCCATTTAGTCAGATTTTTTGATGCATCATAAAAGCATTGTCAGATTTAATTGCTTTGCAATAATACATTGACAGCAAGCACCCATAGAGCATAGACAACTCATTAATAAAACACACAGCTAAAATTGGGGTAATTTAAATGGCATGTGCCTAATATTTTCTTTTGTACTCTGACTATTCAACTTGAGAAAACTAATTTCTAACGAAAAATATATATTTATTGTTCCCTCTCGCCGTCGTCTGGCCCACTTTCGGTCACTTTTAGAAGCGACTGATACGTTTATCGGGGTAATCCACGCGTTTGATCGATCTAACTGGCTTCAAATTGCTCTTTACTCGTGTCTCATGTAATTCGTATGCGTGGTCGATGTTGAGAGATGTATAGAATCATGTAACGATTCAAAAATAAATGGTACAATAAATTTCATCTTATTGTAAAATATCTTTTTGTTTGTTATATCGAATTGCTAAAAACTCCTTATATTATAAATATTAGCAAGCATTCCCTTGTAAAACATTTTTTTAATCGCACAACTCCCTAAATGGTGATTTTTCAGGGTTTGTTAAAAAAATTTGATTCAGTTCCACTTTTTCGGTCGAAGTATTTTGTGACAATTCGAGTAAACATAGAGATGTTGAATGCAATAAACCCTTGATTGAAAGGACCATAAGAAATTAGTTGCAAATTACATAAATACTGTAGAAATGGTAGGTAGGAACATTGAGTTTTATCAGACAGGCTAAATTTATACATATTACATTGAATATTCTTTTGAGTGTTTAATTTCGTACATAACCACATGCATGTAGAGTGGGTTGGGTAAGAAAAAATTACGCGTATTATTCATACGGTTTGTTCTACGCAGCACCAGGTAAAATTCATTCAGTAAAAAAAAACATTCATACGTATGTGTTGATAACTATCTATTTTGCATATTCGAATGTTTGTACATGTGTGTGATTGTGTGCAATTTTACAATATGTATTTCACCTGCTATAGCGTCTGCAAAGTCATGTTAGTACATATTTAAATTTTATCGAATAAGAAAGGCCGAAACTACAATTCTATTTTGTTTTCCGAATTTTGCTGATTTCAATTCGAAGTTTTTTTTGATTTTGGAACATGATTTTTCATTAGGATTTATGATTCTCTTTTTTTTTTTTTTTTTTTATTGAATTGGAAATTATTTTTTAATACCATTTCTTTTCGAAAGTGCTAATTACGATCCGATAAGACGAATTTCCACGCCTAGACAAAAACATAAATGATGTCTCATATGATAAGTTGTTTGTCTAATCAAGTAACCAACCAACCAAAGGATTTGGCAAAAGAAAATCAGTTATGGTGTTCCCATGTGAGTGGCCTATGTGGACCTGATGTGCATTGCTACTTCTTTTGAGACCACACCCTTTGCTTCTCTGCCGGTCAGGATGACAGCTCTAATTACATTAACCCTATTATATTTCTTTTCATTACAAGTTTTTACTTCTTTTTTTTTAGTTTTTTTTTTTTTTTTTTTTTTACTCACACACGTTTGCTTTATTTTGATACGAATTTTTATTGATAGATTTAATATTTTTAAAAATTATTATCTATTGTTTTGCTAGCATAAGAGAATATGTAACGATATTATATTACATTGCGTAAATCGCGGCCACCTCCTGAGTAAAGTTTAAACTACGAAAAAATCCCTTATATTTGGGTAGTTACAACCACCCTCCTCAACTATGAATCTTCTTACATGTCCACTCTTATGATGTCAAATTCAACAGAATTTTTTAGTTTTCGTGGATTTTTTTCTAATTTGTACTCGTTTTGTAGCAAAATGGAGTTTCGGGTGCACCACAATCTGATATTTACAAGACAAGAAACACATCTTATGGTCATCTTATTTCAAAATGATGAGCTCGAATGGGGTAAAATGGGCAAACTGGAGAATATTTCACATAGTTTAAAAAATTTCACTAAATTTGACACAACAAAAATGGACGTGTAACAATATTCATAGTTGAAGAAACTATTGTAATTACCCAAATATGATCAATTTATTCGTAATCAAATATTACCTTAGGGGTGGCCGTTATTTACCAATTACATTTTAGGACGGAAATAACTTCTGAGATATTACAAGCCTACAGCAAATACATGAACGATTTCAGGATTCAAGAGGCTTTGGACAATATAATAAGAAAACAATGAGATATTTTATATTTTTTTATATAGAGCCAATTGTACAGAATCCCCTGTGTAATTTTAAATTGCTAAAAAGAACCCTGTGTTAAAGAAATTAGCACAAGCCCCCCTATGTTGTTTTATACGAAGCACACTGCCTCTTTCGTTAAATTAGTTGTTGACTTATATACAATGACTAATTTGCCCTTACAAAAAAACATGAAACTGTAAAAGAAAAAAGGAAAAGAAGAAACAAAATAAATTTTGAAAATTATAATTCGATCCAAAAGTTTGTATCATTTGCATTTAAACCCAATTGGATTTATGTTTATGTATAAAAGAGTTTAAGAGGGTATTTTTGACTTTTCACGTCAAAAAAAATACACCCTCAGTTGTACAAGTCGCGCGTACAACACACGACATGTTGTCAGGAGCTTTCTTGCCTTTGAGTAATTTTCATCAAGCTGTTCCTACTAATTGTTTTAACACAAGGGTTTTTCCGCAATTCAAAATCACAGAGAGGTGGTCCTTGCAAAAAAAACCTTTGTATACAATATATAGAACGGGCGGACTTAAGAAGGGGCAAGAAGAGATTGTCAGGCCCCAAGATTAAAAAACAAAAATCTTGAGTAATTTTAGAGATATTTCATATTTAGTAAATTTGATTTTGCCTCCACTTTTTTGTTCTTCCCCGTACCATTTTTTCTAAAATCTACATATTTTTCATAATTATTGTTATAATATAAATAATATGATTAAAATTTATAGTGTTTAAATAAAAAAATTACAATATTTTAATTTTGGGCTTATTTTTTATATTCTCTAGTTGTCTAATAAATTAGGTATAAACCCAAACGGTACTGTCCTTATATATAATTTTCGTCCAAACTACATTCACTATTTATGATCCTCCATTTCGTAATTCTGGTCCTACATTTAGCACTTTCGCTGATTTATTTATTTTTTTTATAAAAAAAACTTGTTTGTTTATGTTATTATTTCTTATATTTTTTTATATATTTTTTTATAGAGTTTTTTAATAGTTTTTTTTTTAAATCGATATGTTTACTGTTATGAAAATGGCTATATGTAACTGTAGTAAACTATAGTCATTCGTAGTCATGTTCTTTCTTTTTACCCATATTTTTAGTCGATCAATTATGTATACACACGAATACTGGCTTATACAAAAGAAATTCATAAACCCCAACAATAAAATTTTACAAATTTCAATATTTATATTATAAAGCACCTCATAACCAACAAATTCAAATCGAAAATACACAAATATATGCATATGTTATTACATGTTACTTATGTAACTAGTAATGTATAATAAGGTATTGTTATGTACGAACTGTAGAACACGATAACTTGAAGGAGATGTAACTTCAACCAAATTTTTTGATACCTTCAAGGAGAGGATCAATGGCTTTCATTAAACTGCAATTGCAAAATCAAAACAAAATATATTACTTTTGTGCAAATTAACAAGAATTCAAGAAACATCAAAACATCCAAAAATCAACAAACACAGAGAGAGAGAGAGAGAGAGAGAGAGAGAGAGAGAGAGAGAGAGAGAGAGAGAGAGAGAGAGAGAGAGAGAGAGAGAGAGAGAGCTGCGAGATGCTACGATTTTTTTAGATCAAACCGCCAACTCTTCATCCCAAGCATCTCCTACAAAAATTCTACCCGTTGTCAACCACCCAAGGTTCCACCCTCGCAATAAAAAAAAATTATAGAAAGAAATCTAACAAGAAAAAATTGAACGAAATTACCATCAAAAAATAGATTTCGACGAGAAGACTCAAACTGTGGATAGCCCGTCAAATTCCGACTGCCGGAAGACAAATTACTTCTCCGGTAAGACCCACCGTCGTTGAAATGTGTGGACTGCAAAATGATTGCAGAAACATATTCAAAGCTCTAAACTTGATGAAATTACCACTAAAAGAAAGAGTTCGAATCCAACGATAATTAATCCAATTATTATACAACAAAAAAAAAGTAGTATATTTAGGATTATTTAGGTTTTAATTGGCTGGATATACAAATTTGAACCAACAATAAAATAAAATTATAACATTTAAAGGCCCTTTAATGACACAATATCTTACATTATTTAGAGAAAAAATGAAAAATAGACTTCAATTTTATGTTGGATTCGCAACAATAAATAAGGGTATCTATTATAGAAAAATACTCAATGAAAGGTGGAAAAAAAATAAAAAACATGAGAGCTTTACAAATTTGAAGACCCCTAAAAATTAAATATTTTTTTAGGCCGAAGGCACAAGTGTCATTAGACTGCTTTGGCCGGTCCAGAACAAATAATATCTAGCGTGACAACATAGATTAACATTATAAATAAATAATTATCACAAAGCTATCATCATACATACATCTAGAATATGATGACAATAAAAAGTACATGTTTTAAATTATCTATCACACTCATGCCTCAGTTTGGTTGGGAAGATCAGTCATGATTAAAAAGATAATTGGATTTTCTTTGGTGATTGGTAAACCCAATAATTTTACGAGTCAACCCATAAATATTATGTTATCATGTTCTATCTTACGTCATCTTTCTATTTAAGGAGCTTTTCTGCTGGACGTCCCGAGATCTGAATTGAGTTTTCATTAGATTATTTAATTTTATTTTATCTAATTATATCTAGCAACCAAACGAAACTTGAAGAATTTGTTATGTTCCAGCTATCTGCCTACTTTAAAATATCAATATTACATTACTGGAAAAGTGTATCAAATAGGGGTGGGCATTCGGGTCGGGTTATTCGGGTATAACCCGACCCGGTCGGGTATTACCCGACCGGATCGGGTAATTTTTTATGAAACCGGGTTTTTTCCGGGTTCGGGTACCCGGTGCTCCCAAACCGGGTCGGGTCCGGGTATTAGAAATCCTACCGGGTTACCCGATCGGGTACCCGGTTGAATATTTTTTTATATATATATATATATATATATATATATATATATATATATATATATATATATATATATATATATATATATATATATATATATCAGTATATGTATGTGTAATGCAGTATATGTATGTATATGTCTATATATATGTATAGTCTGTATCTCTGTATATATATATATATGTATGTCTGTATATATATATATACGTATGTCTGTATATATATACATATATGTCTGTATGTCTGTATGTCTATATATATATATATATATATATATATATATATATATATATATATATATATATATCTTAAGTAAATTTTACTATTTATTTTTCAAAAATGAAAAAAAAAAAAAAAAAAAAAAAAAAAAGGAAAACCCGAACCCGACCCGAACCCGACCCGAAATAACCGGGTACCCGGTTGCCGGGTACCCGGTTATCTCGGGTCGGGTTCGGGTAATATTTTTTTTGAAAAAAACCCGAATAACCCGACCCGAATAACCCGAATAACCCGACCCGACCCGAATGCCCACCCCTAGTATCAAACATCAATACAGTATATATTTATTATCTTAAGGGTAAATTACGGCCACCCCTAGAGGTAAGGCCAAGTTATGAAAAATCCCCTTATGTTTGGGTAATTACAATCATCCCCTCAATTATGAATTTTCTTACACGTCTACCCTAACTTGTGTTATCAAATTTAGTGGAATTTTCTAGATTATATGGAATATTCTCAATCTTGTACCTGTTTTATCTTATTTGAGCTCCACGTTTTGAAGCGAGATGATCATAAGATGTGTTTTTTTGGATTGTATATATCATATTGTAGTGCATCAGAAACTGCATTTTTATACAAAACTAGTAGAAACTAGAGAACATTCAACGAAATTTAGAAGATTATGTTGAATTTGACACTATAAGGATGGACGTGTAAGATGATTCATAATTGAGGGTAGTTATAATTACCCAAACATGAGGGGGTTTTTCGTAATTTGACCTTACCTAAGGGGTGGTTGTAATTTACCCATTATCTTAATGTTTATATATGTCTACTTTTTTTGGTTGTTAATTGTAAAGCACAATATATTGTCACCTGATAGAGGCACTTAATATATTTTTGCTGTTAAAAAAAGGGTATATTTTTGCGTTTATCACCATAGTTATGTCACATTTTTTCAATGAAATACTTGAGCCCGGCCCGGTTAAGGATTAGTCAAAATTAGTGACTTAAGGGACCACATTTGATTAATAAGTGGGATTACTAACGAAAAATGCTTTATTTTCCGGATTAATCCATTATCTGTAGCTCCTTCATTTGGTAATATCATACACAAATTCCGTGGGGCATACTAATATTTAGGCAATGTTTGGATACATTTTGGGGTTATTTTCATTTTATGTTGGAAAAAAATGTTCGAGAGAATAATTGGAGAATGAAAGTAATATATATTTATAATTTGAGATGACACAAAATACATCGTAGCGGTCAAATCATGATTAAAGGTGTTAGGTAAATGTATTGTAGTAGAAGAATTTGAAAAATAAAGTGATGTTTTTTTGTTTTTTGAGTTAAGATAATTTTTATTGTAGCGGTCAAAATTTTTACTGCAATCACATCATATTTGAATGAGATTTTAGAAGTTGTTTTGAATTTTTTTTCTGGAAATTAACGAGAAACATGCATTCGTTCTGCGAAAAGAATTAAGGTGAGATGAAAATGTACCAAACATTGCTAAAATCTAAATTATATATATATATATATATATATATATATATATATATATATATATATATATATATATATATATATATAAAGGGTAAAATAACACCACCACATGAGGTAATGTTATTTACAAAAAAATCTATTATTTTCCATAAATACATCCACCTCTGTAACTTGTACATTTCTTACATTAACACCCTTTTGTTGGATGGTGGATGTAAGAAACTCACAAACTGCAAGGGGCTATATGTATTTATTTTTTTGACAATATTATTTTTTGTAATTACGCTTTACCTTAAAGAGGGGGTGCAATTTACCCAAAAATGTGTAATACAAATTTAGTGGAATCTTCGAGATTATATGGAATATTATCACTTTTGTACCCGTTTTATCCCATTCAAACTCTACATTATGAAGCAAGATGATCATAATATGTGATTTTTAGCTTGTATATATCAGTTTGTTGTGCATCGGAAACTGTATTTTTTACACAAAAAGAGTACAAACTAGAGCACATTTCACGGAATCTAGATGACTATGTTGAATTTGGCACCATAAAGGTGGAGGTCTAAGAAAAAATCATAGTTGAGGGGGTAGATGTAATTATCCAAACAAGAGGGGGGTTTTTGTAATTTGACCATACCTCAGGGGGTGTTTGTAATTTACCCTACAAATATATGTTTTTTATCTTCTTTCTAGGTATTTCTCACAATTTCTGTTACGTTTTATCTGCAAAGAGAAGAAGTATTATTTCACTATCAAGTTATATAAATAATATGGGTAAAAGGCAAATAAGCTATAACAAGAGCACTAAAAAAAAAAAAAAAAAAAAAAAAAAAAAAAAAAAAAAAAAAAGAACATTCAATTTTTTTTGTTTTGCGAATAAATTCATCTCATTCAAACTTATTTGGTAGGGAAAATCATTTTATATAATACCAAAATAATCCCTAACTCCTTGAAACCCTAATTCAACTTCAATTTTATGATTTCCACCCAAATTTAGCCCAATTTCACCAATAATCAATATGGACCCTTATTTCAATTTTGACCCCAATTTTCACAACCACCGCCGAGACCGCCGGAATCTGGCCGGAAAAAAAAAATCATCAAAATATTATATTCTAAAAAATGAAATATTTTTTCAAAAAAATATGAAAATGGGGGTTAATGAGATATATTTGTTCAAATCCTGGATCAATGTGCAATATTGATGAAGTTGGAGCATAATGGATAGAATTGATGAAAATTATATTATGAGGGGTATTTTAGGCAAATAACATAGAATTAATTTATTTGCAAAACTATTTTTTATCAGGATCTATGTGCATTTAAGTCCATTGTCATAGAATTTGTCATTTGCCCAATAATGTATGCCACTGAAATGAGTAAAAGAAAGAAAATAAAAGGATAAAATCATTGGTAATTGAAATACGGCCAAAGTTATTCAAATGACATTTATATAAATAAGGGTAAATTACAACCACCTCCTGCGGTATGGTCAAATTACGAAAATCCTCCTTTTATTTAGCTAATTACAACCGCTCATCAACTATAAATCTTCTTACACGTTAATTCTTGCGGTTTCAAATTTAGTAGAATCTTCGAGATTATATGGAATATTATTATCACTTTGGTACTTGGTTTATCCCATTCGAACTCCACATTATATTTTGAAGTAAGATGATCATAATATGTGTTTTTTGGCTTGTATATATTAGATTGTGGTGTATCAGAAAATGTATTTTTACACAAAACGAGTACAAATTAGAGCACATCCCACGAAGTCGAGATGATTATGTTGAATTTAACACCATAAAAGTGAAAGTGCAAGAAAAAATCATAGTTAAGGGGGAGATATAAATAATAGTGGAGTCGAATTTAAGTCGAAAGGGCCAAATGCAAGAAAAAAAAATCAAGTGAGGTACCAATACCATTATATACGATTTTTCTTTTATATATGAAATAATAAAATGGATTAGAGAAATGTAGGGGGCCATGGCCCCTCGGGTCCTATGTCGGCTCCCTTACTCAATTTAAATATGTAAACAGACAAATAAATACATTTCATACTCTACAATCCATAACCCGCAAGGGTGGCCTAGCGG
Organism: Erythranthe guttata; assembly: GCF_056151865.1. NCBI lineage: Eukaryota > Viridiplantae > Streptophyta > Magnoliopsida > Lamiales > Phrymaceae > Erythranthe > Erythranthe guttata. The sequence continues at coordinate 15,367,505 of NC_142536.1, read as the reverse complement.
TTGGAGCAAGAGAGCTTGGGTCAATTGACCCAAGTTCGAATCCCCTTGCCAACGGTCGCTAGGTCGAGCTTGTCACACATGGTTAGCCTAGTGTGGTTTACATCTCTCGTATGGTTTGCAAGCTATTATACGAGAGCTCGACAATGTAAATGTATTTATATATTCATATTTTAATATATATTTATAAGAGAGAGAGAGAGAGAGAGAGAGAAGAAAGAAACATGGATAGTGGAGAAATAATAGATGATGTTGGATGAAGAGTTGAAAAGGGAGACAGTTGGAATCTTTGGGGTTGAGTGGAAGAGAAAGAAGCTGACGTCATGTCAACTACACAACTGTACGTAGCATCAATTATTTGGAGTCACATCAAACAAACCCTCTAATTTCATTTCTCATTTTTTAACAGTTTCAGATTTTACCATAATTATTATATATCCACTTCTAATCCATATATCAAATCCCTATCTTTTGGAACTCCCACCACATCTCTTAGAGCATCTCCCACCCTTAACACCATTTTTTCACCAAATCCTATTTTTGGTGGTGAAAAAATGGTGTTATCTCCCACCCGTAACACGCCATTCTATATTTTTTCTATTTTTAGTGACAAAATAGTGTATTTGGTCTCCCACCAATTCCATCAAATTTTACACCAAATAATAAAATATTAATATCTCTCCATTTTACCATTTATAGAGAATAGGATTTGGTTTGGTCTCCCATAGCATTTCACCAAATATATTACAAAAATTATAATTTTAATGTTAATTGTAAATTTAGTCTATTTTATTACCAAAATATTGATTATGAATTTGATCTTAAACAATGATTTTATTAAGTATATAATTTAAAAATTATGATAAATATCAAAAATTTATTGAAACGTGAATGAAAATCGACTTAGATTATTATACATATAATTAAACCACGAATAAACAATAATTTCATTAATTATTTCCTGAAAACCTTACAACATAAATTAATCACAAAAACATTACAACATAAGTTAATCACAAAGTTAATTAATCACAAAAACATTACAACATAATTTTATAAGTATTTCATTTATTGTATTAGTCTTGTAATTTATAATGTTATGTTCTAATGTTAATTTTTTGTTGTTTTATGATAATAAATGTATTTATTGTTTAAAAATATTATTTATTTTGGCCAAACATTTTTATATTTATTTAAAAGATAAATAATAATAATAATAATAATAATAATAATAATAATAATAATAATAATAATAATAATAATAATAAATATATTTTAAATTTTGAAAACTAATTCACTAATTAACACTAATATATTTACTATAAATATATTTATAAGTTGGTAATCACATGAAATTAGTTAATATAATAATTGTATATGCTAATTATAAAATGGTGTTAATTACACCAAATCCTATTATTACTTCTATATTTGATTGAAAAAATAGGATTTGGTGGAAAAAATGGTAAAATGGTGGACGGGTGGGAGATGAAAATTTCTTCACCAAAAAATTTGCTGAAAATATAGGATTTAGGGATATAGTGATTTAGAGTTTGACCAGGGTGGGAGACTAAACTAAATCACTATAATTTTAGGTGTAATGGTGATTTAGAAATTTAGGTTGGGAGACTAAAAACACCAAAATTAGGTGATAATTATAGGATTTGGTGATGGGTGGGAGATGCTCTTACACACGTTTTACTCTATTATTTTTTTTACTATTACTGCCAGCACGGAATATGGTTTCAAAAGTAAAAAAAAAAAAAAACAAGAAATTATTAATTTAATATATACTCGATGATAAAAATTGTAATAAGAAATATATTACACTATGATATAAATTCAATGGCAGAAAAATTAGTGATAAAAATAATTAAAAAAAATGGTAATTAAAATAAATTGTAAAAATAGGAGATCATGGCCGAAAAATTGGAGCTAGATTTGCGAGAGGAGTCGAATTCATTTGTTGGTTTAGTATTGGATTATGATTGAATAACAATGTGGTTGAATTGCTATGAAAAAATAGGCTGAAAAATATGAGGAAAAAATGGATATAAAAGCAAATTAAAAAATATATTTAAAAAAATGCAAAATAATTACAAAAATGTCATTACTCATTTCAATAGATTCCTTGTGGGCACCAGGTCCGGGTCTGCTACCTTAACGGGCCGTTGAGTTACCATAATTTACATTCCTCCATCAAATACTTATCGGGCCAAGAGATGGGGACCCTGGGGGCGAGGGATTTCGCCTTTTTTTGTGCAAAGGAGATAGAACAGAGATAAAACGTAAATAACTACCTCCATGTAAAATAACCTATTAATTGAGGGTACTCATGTCTACTTATTAATAGTTTTATTTAATTTATATTAATTTTATTGGTCAAATGATATATACTTATATTCATCCATCGCAATAAGGGTGCCCAGCCAATTATCCAATATTTTTGTATGTTTGTGCAATATATCGTATTTTAAATATAAAAAAAATAAAAACTCTCTTGTTTACGATTTAACGATGGCTTAATTTCAATTTGCACCCTTGAAACGTACCATTTTGGCACTTTACACCTTCAAAAATAATTTATGGCACTTTGCACCCTCGGAACAAGTTTAATTGTTCAAATTGCACCCTAGTTTATTTTCCGCCCGAATTTCCATTGTTGACCTATTTTCTGATTGTCAACCGAGTCATTTTGTGCTCGAAAATACATTAGCACTTTGCACCCTGAAGAAAAAAATCAATTGAATAGACAAAAATGACCATCTTGACGATGAAAAAATAAATTAACAACGAAAAATTAGGGCCAAAAAGTATACTAGAATGCACTTTGAACGATTAAACATGTTTTGATGATACAAAATATCATTTATTATTTTGGCGGTACAAAGTGCCAAAATGATGCATTTCAAGGATTGCAAAGTGAAATTAAGCCTTCAACAATTGTTGTCGCATCACATTAAAGAAAGCAAACCGTAGTTGTTACATAATTGATTTTATGTTTGCAGCTTTTGCATCAAATATAATGACTCAATTTAGAATGCCTTTAGTAGTGGGAAAGAAAGACAAGGACAGTTGTGACTTGTGTATGTGTGTTTTTGTCCGAAAATGCTCTACTTTACAAAATTTTAAATATAATTTAATAATAATTTCATTAATTGGCCGTGTATATACAAATGCATTTAGTTGATCCTAGAACGATATTTCTTTAAAGTTAATCTAGTTCTAAATAATGGACTAACTCGATTTTGATCAACAAATTTTCCCCCTTTTTTTGTTTTTTGAGCTTAATTTAGTTACACATAAAAATAAATACCAAAAATTAAATATCAAAAAAACATAATAAATTCAAAAATAAACTTGGAACACATAATTACCAATCTTGATTAAGAGAGTTGGTACTGGAAATTAGATGTTACACATGCTTATTTACACTTTGTGGATTTGAACTGTAGATCTACACATAATCACACACACACCCATGTGTATGTTTGTTTAATGGGTGGATTTAATCAAATCTATACTATAAATCCACCCAGTGTAAGTAACCAGGTATAGCATCTAATTCCACAAATTTACCATTAGGATAGACGTCTAGGGTTCAAATCGTACCCCTCCCCTATTTCCTCAAATTTTGTGACAGAGTTTAAAAAAAAAAAAAAGACTTGAACACATAATTAAAAATTAATATAAAAGAATTCCAAGAATAAACTTGTAGTAATAACATGCATCCCAAAAATGTAAGCAAGAGGCAATTTTCATTCTCATTGCCCATTGGACTAATATAAAATGCTGCCAAAAAAGAGCAATCTGCATCTTATCCTTACAAATTCATACAAGTCCAATCAATATGCAGCACATTATAACAAAGTTAAATGGCCTTGTGACATTATTACAACTACGTATACGAGCGTAAAACAAAATTTTCCAGATTTCTGTCGTTTTCGGTAATTTTCAAAACTTCAATTTTTGATATTTTCTTTAAGAAAACAACCGATTCGATTTCATTTCCAAAATATTTTCAAAAAATTTGATATAATATTAATATTATGTATAGTTTCTATACAAGTACCCTCATTTAACATTTATGCATTAATATCATATAATACGAAAACTGCAAAGCTGAAACACAAAAAAATAGCCTCGATCTTTTTGGCCTTGACTATTTGTTGTTGTTTTTTTCTCTGACAATCTACTGATATTATATTTACTTTATCTTCTGTTGTAAACCCTAAACCCTGTTACGAAACACGATATTTAGCCGCCTCTGATTTTTTTGCAAAAGGGCATAGGAGTAAATAAAAGAACCGAACCTCTTGACAAGATTGTGATCCGTCTTCGCATGAAGATAACATCAGGCAGCGGCATTGTGCATCTGATCTGTATCAGCACTCGCACACATTTTCCACATTCTCGAGAACTTGGATGTCGACAAGGTGTTTGAAGATTCTGAAAGCAGAAACCATACGAAAAGTGTGAGTCAAGTATAGACAAGATCTATTAAACTATGAAATAGACATCAAATATATATATATATATATATATATATATATATATATATATATATATATATATATATATATATATATATATATATATATAATCTTTACCTTGAGAATCTTCTGGAACCGAAGAACAACTTCGGAGATATAACCTATCACCTTGGTATAATGTCAACCCTTCGATCTTGGCAAACTCATCGAGTGCATGACCCACAAATCGATAAGCTACCATAGTTGTGACATCACAAGCTTCTTGCACATCAAGGTATAGATTATCGTAGTTGCTTTGCTGACCGACAGTAATCGTCTCTTCTCGATCACCGACAGTAACCGTCTCTTCTCGTTTAATAACGACGATATTTTTCTCTTCTTGTTTGCCGACAATGTTCGTCTCCACCATGGGGAAATCAGACAGTTCGAATTTCGAGGTAGTTGGACTAATAAGAGAAGTACAGCCGTCGTTTCTTTCACTTGTTGAAACAGGGGAATCCAATTCTACTGGATTACTCGTCTCGCCAAAGCTCTCCTTTTCGTCTCCGTACGAACCATTATAACGAAATTCACAATGCTGAGATAAATCCCATACTTGTACTTGTTCTTCGTCGTCGTCGTCAGAAATACAAGGAGTGCAGTAACCATCGAAATCCTCCATGTACGCTCGAGCAAAGTCTTGGTCGAATTCGTGTCGTATACGCAAGCCCAGTGCAACAACTTCTTTTGCTTGAGCACTGATTGTCAACACATACTCCAACTCCTTTTGCATCGCCTCCTTCGCTAATTCTTGAGGAGACGAAGAATCAACTTTCGAGGAGGATTTTTTCCTTCCCGACCGGAGTTGAGATCTTCTATTGATAATGTCGAGGGTTTCCACTATAAAGTCAGGGATCTTGTCCATATCGCCGCACTCGAAGAGATACTCGGTCAATAAATACCGTACTGCGTAGCGCAGTTTTCTCACAGACAGCTGAGAATTAGGATCGAGCAAATGCTCGACTTTCCTCAGTTCTACTAAGCTCACCCTCTTGTCGTCATTTAGAAAGTGAATAGCTTTTGCGATATCGTTTTGTAATGCTTTGATTTCTGGTGAAAAAACCCTCAAGTCCATTACAGCAGGAATGTTCATTATCGACTTCAGCGTTAAGCTCGCAACTCCCAATGCCTTAGCCAATTTTTCCGAAGGCGCGCCCGTTTCAGTAGGGTTAGCAAGCATCTCCATGCATTTTCTCCTCATCGTATTAATTATTTTACCACGTACCCATCCAGATTTCGACGGTTTAATAGACGGAATATACCCCTTAACACCTTTCAGCTTTCTGTGCATTGCTTTAAGTGCGTCAGAAGGGAAGTCCTCAAGTCCATCGAGTACCTTCACTGCAGCTGCATTATAGGCTTCGTAAGAATTCGAATCCACCATTCGGTTATTCCCGCAACAAGTTTTCGAGTTTTCTACCACTTGCAGAAGCCGTTCCAGTTTTGCTCTGGAAATATCACTCTTGTCGGAAATAACTTTTGGAAGCAACTCTTTGATAGTCCTCTTCATACTCGAACGTGTTTTCTCGAATTTAGTAAACCCCCCCGTGAGTATCTCGACAATGGAACATAAGTCTTTATTGGTCATATTCTCCAGCTGGGAGAATATATGTCGAAAACCATCGGGCGGATTAGATACTCGCACATCCTTTTGAATAAAATGGGCTTCGTTTCCGTTGTTATGAGCTCCAAATCCCTTTTCGATGCATGTTTTCATGTCCTCATAGCTCAACTGTTATCAATGAAGAGTGTATAAATATAAAGTTACAATTTCTCAATATACGATAAAGCAATACAGTTTAGCAATAGTGTGAGTACTCACATCATCTTCCCGAAGTAACGACTCGGGCAATATCCTGCAAATACAAAAGGAGAAGTAAGCAAAACATTGCATCTATTTTTCACTAAGGGGAAAATGTATCAAGAGATATCGAATAATTCATTAGGCACACCAAGTGTAAAGCACATCAAACAAACTCGAAAAACATTTCTTTCATTTAAGTGCTAGAGCTAGAACAAAGCATATACTAGAGCACATCACCACAGGCGAACGTTATTTGGAGCACGAAATCTTGACTTGTAGACAGCAGTTCAATGAAGTTCACTAAAAAACTGCACAATTAACTAATTTTCATGAAATATTATAAACGTATGGATATGTTTCTTTAAGACAATACATATATACTTTGCTATGTAGCTTTGAACTTAAGCAGCAAAAGATCTATCTCAGTATTCGGACTACAAAAAATCGTTCCAAAATCGGAAATCTTCCGATCGGAACCGGCGGAAATCGGAAATTCACTCTCATTGGATTCTTGATTTTTGAAAATTTACGAAGATGTTTTGAAAATCTTTTCTTTGAATCTTTGTTTGTTTTGCAATTTTGGCTTACAATTTTTTTTTTCCGTATCCCCAAATTCTGGAATTTCCACAAAAAAGAAAAATCTGGAAACCTCCCAAAAATTGCCCGGAATTATTTTCGGAAACGGAATGAGTTTTTAGATTCCGAAACTTTCTGACTCGGAATCGGAAGGCATTTTAAAGTTCCGAAAAAAAAAAATCGGAACTTTTCCGAAACACCCAAATCCGATCAGTCCGATTTACACCCCTAGGCACTACCCATACAAATCAAATAATTCACCTGCATTTTAGTGAAATTGTCATTTTGGGAAGAGAGAACAAAAAAAAAAAACATGTACGTACTTATCATTGGCAGGAAGTATATCCTCTAGCCGCTTCTGTTCAACTGGGGACAAGGCTAAATCCATCAACCACCTGCAAAATTATTTTTTAATATTTCTGTACCGAAATTAACAATATAACAATCAAGGAAGAGTAAAAAGAAGAGTTTGAAAAAGGCGAATTTACCTGCGTTTGAGATTGAGGGTAGACTCGTGCGCCTTAATTTGAGAAGTTAGGGCTTTTAAATCTTTCATGTTCCATTCCTTCTTTACTACTTCTTCAAAATTATCCATTAGAGAGAGAGACAGAGAGGGATAAAGAGAGAAAGAAGAAAACAAAAAATCGATGATGGCAGCCGAGGGAGAGCGAGCAAGGAGATGATGACAGTGGCGCGGCTTCTAAGGAGGAAAAGTGGTCCTCGGCGCGGCGGAGAGGAAAAAAATTGGCGGCGCGTCGCAGCTGAGGTAATGGGAGAGGGTGGTGGGCCGGCGGTAGTTGAAGCGCGAACGGTGAAGGGAAGAAAGTGGCGGCGGGCGGCGGAGGGAGGAGGCTGACGGAAAAGAAAAATAAGGAAAGAGAAAATATTAAAGGGCGTCTTTTTTCAAATACCCCTTGTTTTGTTTTAATTTGTAGATGTATATTAATTATTAATTAAACTAAAAACACTATTAAATAATTTTGATTAAAATATTTAACAAATTACCTTTTCTATCATTATTTTTATCCGTTTTTTTTCTTAGTACATTAATCTCTTATTAACATGTTCATTTTCTCAGTTCTGCTAAACAGTTTCATATATTATATTATCATGTTATGTAAAATACATTATAATAAATCATTTAGAAACAATTATCTTAAGCTCATATAGTACTCGTAAAAAAATTTAAAATAATATTAGAAATATTTTTTTTTTTTGAGAGAGAAAACAAAAATTTATTAGGCATGAGCAGCCAGCCAAGCATGGAGGAAGGGGTGGAACCCTTCGGTCAGGGGCGAGTCCACCCAAGAGCTAGGGTGGACTCAAGCCCCCCCTCACTTCAAAATTTTTCTCTACTATATATATATATATATATATATATATATATATTCCTTTTTTTTGTTTTTTTTTGCCTACCCAATTATATTATTTTATCCACTTAGGGCTCGTTCGGTTTCCTATATTGGATTAGATTGGATTACATGAGATTAGATTAACTCTCTATTGACTAATTAATTAATTAGTTAGTAGCATGTTCGATTTCTTAGATTAGATTTTCTATTAAATTGTTAAAATCGGTTATTATATATGAATTGTCTATAAAACCACTTAGTTTACAATAATAAAATATGATTTTAAGGATAAAACTGTCTTTTTCCTTTTTAGTCACCCCCTATTAAATTAATCTCAGGGGGAGGGGTGCTACTAATTTAATGAAATAGTAGCATCTAATAGCGGGCTTTGATTTTAGTAGCGGTTTCGAATAAGTGTGAATCTTGCCAACCGGACATGCTATTAGCCCCTACTATTTAGTCAGTAGAACCTTATAGCGGTAACCGAACGAGCCCTTACTTTTACTCTAGTTAAGTTCACTTATTCAAAGTCGTCTCCCGAACCCCCGATATGTTTAAGCCCCCCCTCACAATTTTTTCTGGCCTCGCCACTACCTTCGGTACAAGAAAAATCGTGAAACTTAGCAATAGCGTTAGCTAGACTGTTGCCACAGCGTTTAATAAAGGCAAAAGAGATAATCAAAAGAACGAGCAATGTCCAGGCAATCTTCAATAAGAGCGCCGTAAGATGCGGAAGTAAATTCTCCTCCATTCAAAGTCTCGATAATTCGTAGATTGTCTCCCTCTATCACAGTGGAATTCCAACCCACTTCTCTAGCCTTCCGAATAGCTTGTAGAGCAGTTTTTGCTTCCCCGTCGGTTGGTTTCAGCCAATCTAAAAATCTTTCAACACACCACCATATATGCATTGCTCTCGCCAATCTCTTGCGACCATAGATGCAATGAAGAAGTCTCTGTCAACTTGGAAAGATGTGTCGAAATTGGTCTTAATTATACCTTGAGTTGGGGGTAACCATGTAGAGAGGTGTTTAGAATTATGTCCAATGCGCAGCTGCATCTTTGCCGCCCGGTGGAAGTGAGAAAGATAATCTACACTCCAATGAATAAAAGTAATTGTTCAAATTTGTTAGGGTAAACTACGGCTAACACCCAAGTTAAGGTTAAAATACGAAAAAAACGGCTTTTGTTTGGTTAATTACAAAAATACAGTTTTTAGTACACCACAATTTGATATTTAAAGGTGAGACACATTTTTTTTCTTTTTTTAAGAAAATCAAGAGATACATCTTATGATTATCTTATTTTTTTAAGAAAATCAAAAGATACATTTTATGATTATCTTATTTCAAAATGTGAAGCTCAAATGAAATAAAACCGATACAAACTAGACATTTCATATTCTCTTAAAGAGTCCACTAAATTTAACACCATAAGAATACACGTGTGAGAAAATTCATAATTAAAGGGTGACTAATTTACCCAATTTGTTGACAATTCGCTAGCAAGATGTTCGTATTTTGCCAAATAAATTGTGAAAATCTTTTAACAATAATCATCGCCAAACAAAAACGGTTCCAAATTTTGGTAGGGCATTGGTAATAAATTCGTCACACCGAAAATACAGTAAATATAATATTACCGAACCAAACCCATCCCTAACTAGTATGTAAGTTAACCTATATTTCCAAAGTCTCACAGCAGAATCAGAAGAAAAAAAAAAAGAGAAAAAAGAAAAAAAAAACATGAAAAATAAAAGAAATTAAATATTGGGCTTAAGGAAGAGAAATTAAGTGCAGAGAGATGGGGAATTAGGGGTTTTAAACTAAAGTCAACAATTTCCAAACTCTCTCTTTCTCCTCTTAGGAAACTATGATATGGAACTTTCTAGAAGGAAAAAACGTCGGAGTAATTAATCTTCGACTTCTTCATCTTCTTCATCTTCTTGATCCTCGTCATCGTCAGAGCCATCCTGCACAAAAGATATCGAAATAAATCAAACATGGCCAATGGAAAATAAATATATAAACCGTCCAAAATATTAACTTCAAAAGCAAAAGTGATGAGTCAGTAAATATTAAGGTCAGTGATCTTATGTACCTCGTCATCATCATCATCCATTTCAAATTCCTCTTCATCGGCATCCTAAACAAAGGTAATAATTCACGACAGTTTAGATATATACATACATTTATATATATATTGTTGCATAGAAATCTACAATCAAACTACAAGGTTATATGATTAATATGCTAATATTTAAAATTTAATAGTAAATGGACTATACAAAAATTTAACGCAATAAAAACAAAAATTTAACACAATAAAAACAAAAAGTTTAATATCAAAAGAATTTCATTTAATTTGTAATATTTGTCAATGCATGGCAATTGACGTGTGTCCGAGTAAATCAAATATAACATTGAAAAAAAAAAGAATAAAACTCTCTTAATATACCTGCTACTTTAAAATGTTATTAGAGTTGTAAAGTACAATAAAAATATTATTAATTTATAAAAAAAATACAATTGCAGATGAACAATATTAAAAGAAGAAAAAATAGTGATTATAAGATGTAAAAGTGTTGGTATTACGAGTAATTATCATATATTATTGTATTTGTACTTAAAATCTAATATTTTAGCACAATTTTTAATTTTATTCTGAAAATATATTTTTTTGCTGAAAATCGTACAAATCGTAAAAATCGTAAAAATCGGATCGTAAATCGTACAAATCGAATTTAAATCGTACGATTTTTTAAGATTTACGATTTATTCAACGATTTGAATCGAGAAGGATTCAAATCGAATCGTACGATTCAAATCGTAAATCGTACGATTTTGATAACAATGTATATATATATAATTAGAGAGAGAGAGAGAGAGAGAGAGAGAGAGAGAGAGACTTACATTGTTAAAATATGTGAGGGGATTAGGCCACAAATCATCCTTGATTATTTCAGCTACCTGCTACAGAAAATAACGGTGGAAAATACATAACAGTGTGTTAATAGTAAGAAAAAAGGATCAATCTCAATTACGGGGTGTTTGCAAAAGCTTTTGAATAAGTAGAAGTTGATGATTGTGAGTAAATTTAAAAAATAAACGCTTATTTCTAAAAGTTAGTGGTGTTTGCAAATCCTTTAAAAAAAACTTTATTTGTTGAGGTGCTTTTAAATTAAAAAAGCTACCTCATACATGCTTTCTCGAAATTACAGCTTAAAACAACTTATTATAAGAGAAGCAAAAGCAGAAATTGGTTTTGCAAAGACTTGCAAACTAATTATGAGCCGGAAAAAAAAATTCATAATCAGTTTGCGAAAGCTTTTGCAAACACCCCTTAGTAATTTGATTAAGTGAGAGAATGTGTACCTCATCTTGAATCTCATCCAAATCACCATTGTGCAGAGAGTCATTAAACCACGAAAAGAAGCTGCATTACAATGTCAGAGTCAAAATCGGGAGACGATATTTTATGAAGTCAAAGCTCAAAGGAAATGTACGCACATTCGCAATGCCTTATTGACGTGAAGCACTAAAGTAGACACATATTTCAGCTAAATAAGATTTTGCATTACATTCTACTCGAAATATCTGTGTGTATATATTAGCTGGTTAAAATATACAGCCCAATTACTAGACTAATAGTTTCTGACAAGAAACAAAGCATATGAAGATGCTTATCGCCATAGACGATCGATAATACAAGAAAAACAACTTGAAGAATAATTCAAATCTATTATGTAAGAAAATAACCCGAGATAAAGGGAGATGGAACCAACCTTTCTTCAGCATGAGTTCTTTTGTTTCCTTTCTTCTCTTCAACGACCCCATTAGGAATTCCCTTCAAATCCCAAACAAGCACAATAAATTAGACGAACAGGAAACTGAAATGCTTATATATTCAATACTTATTATTTATATTTAAGTTCTTCCAAATTAAACTCGGAATTAGGAAGCTTACCATGCCTTCTTTCCACTTAATCGACGTTGCTGTGATTTTTGTTGTTCCCTCCTCGAGAAAGGCAAATGTCTTTGTGAGCTTAGCATCTTCAAAGAAAGGATTCGGCTTGAAGTGCTGAACCAAACACAAAAATAAAAAATTAAATAAAAATCATAACAACTTAAACTAAGTGATGGAAAAAAAACGAAGACTCACAAATGTGATGGAGTAACCAGATTTCACATCTTTGCAATCCTCCACCTCGAGGTTACTCAAATACTTGAAGATCTAACACATGAGAGAAAGGAAAAACCCCTTTAACATTGTAACTACAACATCTCAAATGTTCAAAATAAGCGAATGATAAATTTTCATCGTTTTTTTATATTCGAAAGGAAACTTAAGGGAGAAAAGAGAACAACCTTTTGGTCTTCTTCAGTCAAAAGTTCGCTGAGAGCAGGATGACTCATAAACTGCAAGAACAGAGTATACATTTTAAGGTGGAAGGACATAAATTACTAGGCATACATTTTTCTTAAGAAAAAAAAAATTGATAAAGAGAAATTACTAACCGCAGTTAACCAGAAATCGGGAATGGATTTGATGACTTCATTTCGCCTATCATAAGCTGGCTTGCGTACCTCATTGTATTTTTGTTCCACTTCCAAGACTTTTTCACTTGCTTCTTCATTGATCTGAAAACACATAGGGAAAAGAAAAAAAATCAACTTGTTGTTCTGGTGCTAATTACTTCATCGCTTAACATTTAATCCACTCGGGAATAGACAAATGAACTAATTCACTACAATTTCGATTTTACATAGAACAGGGAAGTCAAAACACCTAAATGACAACAATATATTCAAAGCCATACATAAATAATAAGACAGATTCTTTCAACCAAATAATTCAATTTCTGAAAAACAAACAGAGATCGATAAAGATACGATTTTTTTCTTCTCCAAGTGACTTACTCCACCCAGCCAATTTGATATTGATCATGACAAAAAGGTGTTTCTTCACAAAAGTTTCGATTCTAATTGCTAAAATCACTCTGTAACACAAGGTCAACGAGAATTGTCCTGCATTTATAATCATTTTTTCGACAAAAAGATTACGAAAAATTCGTGGGCCATTGGGCAACAATACACATAAACCAGAAAATCGTAATTCTCTTACAAAATTAACAACATAACGCATCTCCTACCCAAGCTAATCAAATAAAGATCACTTCTAAATGTTCTCACATAAATCAGAAAAAACAATTTTCTGGGTTAAAAATCCCGGAAAAATCATAAAACAAAGACAAATAGCGGATCTTTCCCCAAAATTTCCTATTTTTTTGCAAAAATAATCAACAGAAGAAGGTGGATTTACCTTTTCAAGTTCATCCTGAATTTCCTGAAGCTTCTCGATCGAGAGAACGAGGTCGCCGTCGACGTGGTCGGCGCCGTTTCTCTCCTCCTCGGCCTCTCCAGTTTTCTGCTTCTTCCCTTTGTCTGCCACCATTTTCTCTCTCCGAAAACCCTAGGATTTGCAGAAAAGCGAAAAAAGAAGAGAGGCTTTTTGTGGGGTTCGTCTGATTTGAGAGAGAGAGAGAGAGAGAGCCTTTGCTTAAACCCTAAATAAACCCTCGGGAGAGAGAGTGGTGCGTATTCTTTAAATAAAGGGCTGAGATTGCAGAAATCGTGGTACAAATAGAAAGTCATGGGGGTAGTATGTAATAATGAGGAACAATATGGGCAATTTCGACATTTCAATGGTTGTGAAGAAGAATGTTCAATTACATATAACCCCCATTTGTTTCTGGTATAGTGGCAATGTTTGGATTCGTTTCAGGAGTTATTTTTAATTTATTTTGAGAAAATATGTTCTAAGGAGAATAATTTGTGAATAAATGTAATGTTTATTTATATTTTGAGATGAAAAAATGTATTTTAGAAGAAATTTTTGAGGATTAAAGTGATGCTAGCTTATTTTTTTGTGAAAGCATATTTTATTGTAGCAGTTCGATTTTTTTGTTTGAATAGTTAAATCACGTTTAAAAGAAAAAAAAAATTTTGAAATTATTTTGGAATTTTTTTTAATGTAACAAACACCAATTTGTTACATGGACAAAATAAAAATGAAATGCAAATGTAATAAAATTATATAAATACTAACTCCTCTAGTTTTTCTTTTTTATATAACAAATGAGACCCCAATCAGTTGGTTCACTGGTTAATTTTTTTATAAACTAGAATAACTTGTAAATCATCCGAGAAATGTAAAACATACTAGTCATAAGATATGCGTGACAAACTTAGTTTAGGAAATGTCGACAATGGAATTAGAACTCGAAACATTTGACTTCACGAACTAGGTCATACGGCCCAACTCATCTAATATTTTGTTTGGGAATTTTGTTTTTACAATGCTATTTAATTCAATAATCCACTTTTAATAAGAGAAATTTAGGTGGTATAAATTATTGTTGTAATAAAAAGTTATGGTTGGATTTACGATTTCAATAAGAATCTGTTAAATTCGGTATATTTTTCAATGCACACATCATGTTTAATTTTTTTATTTATTTTTTCTGTCCTAAGATATAAGTTCCGGTGACAAACTTTATTAGAACTAAATGACAAGCTTAACTAAAATTTGCTTCACATCCTTATCAAAATTCATTTCAAAAATGCCCCTCCACTCACATATTCAAAATTACATCAGATTGTAAATATTCTATGATGTACTATGGTATTATTAAACATTTTTAATTTGCATCTATCATTTTTGTTATTTTATTGTTTACGCGGAATACGTTTCTCTTTTGTTTTTTTTTAATTACTATAACAATATTTTTTTTTTCTTTTTTTTCTAGATAATATTGAAAATTATGATTTTTATTTTTATTTTTTTTCGGTCGTAGTCATCTGCTGTCACCCGTAGTTTCGTTTTTATCAAATAATACAGCAAATTTTAAAAATACTATGGTATGATATGGTACACTATGGTATACTACGGCATACTGTGGTGTACTATTTATTCCGAACTATTTCATTCACCAACTCCCCGCCGTCGCCAAACCCTAACTTCCAACATCTTCCAGACACCGTTAAATCATAGCAGCCAATAAATTTCAGCCACCGCCAAACCCTACCTGCAAAAACCTAGTCGTCCACCAACCCTAGCCACCGACCAAATTAAACCCTAGCCTTCGACCAAATTAAAACCTAGCCACAATGCACCGTAAATCTGACCAAATTAAACCTTAGCCATCGACCAAATTAAACCCCAGCCGTCGACCAAATTAAAACCTAGCCACCATCCACCGTAGATCTGACCAAATTAAACCTTAGTCATCGACCAAATTAAACCCTAGCCGCCATAGCCGTCGACCAAATTAAAACCTAGCCGCCATAGCCGCCACCATCCGTCGTAGATCTGACCTCCACCACCATAGTCGTCGTAACCTCGTGCCTCCATAACCATCCCCTTATTAACCCCACCTCCACTACCATAGTTGTGTCATAGTCATCGCCCCCTCAGCAATGGTGAGAAGTGATGGAGAGGGAGAACGAGAGAGACAGACAGAGAACGAGAGAGGAAGATCGAGAGAGAGAGAAGAGAGAAGAGTAAAGAAAATAAGAAAAATAAATTTAGGAGAAACGTGTAGAGTTTATGGATTTAGGTTGAGAGCAAATTTGGGATAAAAAAATAAAAAATATGGGTCATATTTATTTTTGTAAAAAGAATTTAGTTCAGAAAAAAATATTAGAAATGTATCTCATATCTAATTATATTTCAAATTAGGGACCTCTAGCATATGATTTTTTTTTTTTTTTTTTTTGAGATACCCATTCATCTAATTTGGTGGTGATAAATAGTAGTGTCTTGTCCAACGATAGTTAGCCATCTATCTTTTTGGCACATAACAAAAGAACCCTAACTAATTTCCAAAAGTAAAAGTTAGTAAATCAAATTTAATATTCGAATTTCAACAACACTACATGTAATAAGTCTAAGTATAAGAGTTCAATGACATGATTTTTTGTTCAAAATGGAGTAATTAGTTAGAGAGATATTAAATGAGTGGGTGGAGAAGTTAAACAATTATATTGAAAAAGAAATGTCTTGTGTTTATTAAAAGTCGATATGTATTTATTATTTTAAATAATAATACATTTTATTTTTATAATAGTGTAAATGAGGAAATGTTATTAAGACCTATTTCCATTTTCTTTTATGAGAAAATAATTTGATAATGAATAACATTTGTTTATATTTTCGTGAAAACATTTTTTATCGTAGATGTCAAATCATGCAAGTCACGTATTTTAAGTAGTAGGAGCGAAAATTTTCAAAATTGAAGAAGATGAAATGATCATTTGTCTGATATTTGAGGGTTTCTTTTTTTTTTTGAGAGAGAACTTGCAAATCATTTGAAGTACTCTGCGTAAACTGCATCGTACAATAGCTCGTTGATCGATAAGATAAAACAACATTACACTAATCATATGTAACGAGCTCAGCCTAGAAAGTATAGATAATGACTAGACCACTCTTGCAGGGCTTCATTACCAGTGTTATTTGTTATTTGGATGTGTATTTTAAATAAAAAAAATGGACATAATAATAGTTATAGAGGCAAGAATTCAATTTTTCCTCCATAAGACAAATTGGTTCTTACGAGTGCTCTCAATTTATGGTAATTGTCTCAAAGATACAACAAATATTTCAGTTCCAGAGCAATATACAGTGAAAATGCTTGAATGAGAATGAGTGAATTTGCTAGAAGGGCTCATTTTATAGATACGTAGGAGTTGTGTGCAACATACACAACTCTTGGTAAGATGAGTCGATCAAATTGAAAAAAAATTAATAACTTAATTTAATCAAAAAAAAAAATATATTCAATTTATTCAAAACTAAGCCCAATTCCAAATGAAATCAAATCTTCCCCAAAAGCCCACATATCTTTGGGCTTTGAGCATACTTCAGCCCTTCTTAAATGTATTTATTGGTGTAACAAAATTCTCATTTAATCAGTCGGTTAATCTAATTAAAAAAAAAAACCCTATAGTAATTATCAATTTATCATTTCTTCAATTGTTGCTAAATTAATAAATTATATTTTTATTAATTTCTAGAAATTTAAATGCAAAGATTTAATTTCTTGCACATGATCGATGAAGACATGATTCGGATGAGCTGGAATAAAGATTGATTAATTAATTCAAAGTGGACCACAAAAATTTTGTAATACCTTGAAAACCTACACACTTGACTTTGATACTGATATCCAACCTATATAAATTGGTCCCCTTGAGAAACATTCCCATTCAGGGACCTCTTTATTTAATTTTATTACAACAACTATTAATTATCATTATTTAGTTTTTATCTACTTATAATATATATATCCATGAGTACAAGAAGAATAATATTAAAATACAATACCTATCAATTATCTCTTCAATGAAAGACATTCCATTTTTTGAATATTTGTCATGTTCATGCCTTAATTGCCTTGCCTAGAGAAAAATAGTTAATTTTTTTGATGATAAACTATATCCATATATAGAATATATAAATTGATAAATGTCGTTTCTGTTTTAATGATATCGTTTTGACTTCAAGTATGATTTTGAAAGTATTTGAGGCTGAATTTAATAAAATTTGGAACTTTTGTAGTTCTATGAGTTAGCTTTCTGATCCAAAGTAGTATTTGGATGTTGGATTACAAAGATATGAATGGATGAATCAATGAACCATGCCAACAACTCTAATATTTCGAGTTATCTAAAATTCAAAACTTAACTCATCCGTGCATATTTTTGCCATTCGACACCCAGTCCAGCCGATTCAAGTTGGGTTTTTTTCTTTTCTTTTTTGAAATTGGCCTTATAATATAGCCTATAACGCGCGCGCACACACACAAAGGGATTCGAACCCCCGACCTCTCATCAAAGACCACTATAGAAGAAGTTTCTGGTACAACCAAAATGAAAGGTTAGTTAGTATTAGAAAGCTAACTCAAAGAACTATAGTTTCTAGGTTCTGAATATTGCAAAAATCAGACTATAAATCAGTCGAAATCACATTCGAAGTCAAACCGATATTAGTAAAATTGAAACGACATTTAACATTTTGTATTCAGTAATTATATTTGGACATTATATATCTACTTGTAAATTTGTGTTATTTTTTTATGAATAGTTAAGAAAAAGAATGGGGGGAGTTGTCTCATAATTTCTGCAAATTTTTAGTCCACTTTCATATCAAATCATGGTCCCACCATTGAATAATATCTTTAGCTATAGAAAAGATGTTTTATTTATGAGCTTTTGCAAATTAAATATAACGAACTTAGATCTCACTTGAGAATGGCCACAAAAATTGTCCCATTTTTTGTAATTAAATTTTGATGAGTGATTATGCTTTTCATTTCCTTGTCAATATAGTTGGGGAATTCAATGGTGCAAACCAACTCTTTATATATATAATACATATATTAGTCTATATAATATATTAATGTTATAATAGAACATTCATATGTATCGATAACATTCAATAAAAAATTTAAATTGATCAATCCACCTATATTTTATAGAGAAGCACAACCAAATTGTTGGAACTATGTAGACCCTAAAGCTAGATACTCAAGCCTGACTTATGAGCTAGATGAGACGACCTGACCGACAAGCTTTTTTTTTTATTTAAAAATAAAAATAAAAATAAAGAGCCTCGAGCTCGAGCTCACCAAATTTGGCAAACTCGGGCTTGTCTACCTAAAGCTTACAAGCATAATGTACATAAAATATATTCAACTTTCTCAGACATAGATACAAGGCAACATGGGAAAAAAACACAATTGTTGGTTCTTACTTGAACAATATATAATGTTGTCTTTGCCCCCAAAAAAAAAAAAAGCAACATTATTTGCAAATAGTTGTTCTAGTGACCCCAACTAAAGGAATCTTCTGCCTAATGAAAACTACTATTACCACAACAAGATGGTCACCCTCAAACAAATTCATTAATGCATACAAAATATCAAACATAAATTCTATGCTACATCCTGTTATTAACACTGGGTGATTGTCAGCAGTAGATAAGCTGTTAAATAACCATCCAATAAGCATACGTGCACATGGGTAGATTTACACATAATCACACGCCTTAGCGGCAAATAACTTCCCAATATCAAACATGTAAATATTTTTTTTTTTTCAGACAAGAATGGCCGGTACTACTTCATATGGAGATCAACTAACATATTCTTGTTAGGGTTTTGATTGACATTTGAGATAGATATATACTATTTATGCATTCATCTTGTTGTGCCTTTTGATGACATATATAAAAGATCATGCATACATGTAAGAAAAGCCTTATATTATTACATAGTAGTAGGATAAGCATGCATCAAACCTCAACAATTAAGTACAATCAAAACATCATTAACAACACACTAAAAAAACAACAACAACAAATTGCATCACCATATCGAACCGCGCACGCTAAATGACCATCGGTAAAGATCTCGGCGACTTTAGGGCATGATCCATATCTTTAACCCTACCCGACTTTCCAAACGACACGTTCGAATCCGGGCCCACATTCTTCATGACCTTCTCATTCACCTTATGGCATAATACATTCTCCGCAACATCCACCGATTTATCGCTCTTGCAACCCAAAAGCCCGCCAGCTGGCCGGCTCTTCTGCCCCTCCGATTTCCCCCCTTGACCGCCGCCTTTCGTCTTGACCGCCCTTGTCACCAAATCGCCCGCAACACTCACACTCATTTCATCATTATTAATATTATTATTATAATCGGAAAGAATCGAGTAATCGGCTGCGCTAGCTGTGACTACGCTCCACTGAATACTCGCCTCACTAGGGGCATAATGGGAAATTCTCGGACTCATTTGATCCTCTCTCGGCAATAACTCCGACGAGGAGGAAGTCAAGACGAGCGGAAAAACGGACGATCCGGATATGTTCTCGATCTCGAATAAATCTGAGCTGGCATCGCTCGCCATGTCAGCGTTATCGCATATAATAGTGCTGCTGCCAAGAGTGGTAGTACTTTTAGCTGGAGGTGGTGTTAATAGTTGTCCTTTGTTGTTAATGGGGAATGCATCCCACGTCAGCATGGACAGTTTTCTCTCCATGTTTGTAGCTACCTCTCCCTTCGTGCTCTGCGTGCTCGATCCGAACACTTCGATCGAGTTTCTCGATAACTCATCCAAATCATCTTGAACAACTTTGATGGTACTATTATTCTTATTAACGTTGGCTGTCGGATTTTTATCGACCGTTTTTATGGCGGGAATCGTTATCCTTTCCGACCCGTTTCGAGCGGGTTTCGGCCCGTATAACGACGACGGCCCGTCCGGAACAGCTTCGTTGATGATGTGGATGGATTTCTTGTCGAAACACGGGCCTTTGCATCCGAACCCATTGAAAATCCTCCTCCCAATTGCCCTCTTATTGTTGTGCTTCGCCGCCTGATCAGAAGATCCGTACCTATGGAGATCACGACCGCCGACGCCAGCTGGCAAAAGGGCTGTTTGGTAATTATACGCACTACTCGCTTCGGAAGACAGGCTCGGAGTTCTTGGCCCAATCACGGGAACGCTGGATCCAACACGGGCCGGGTTTTCGGGCCCACGGGTATTATTATTCTTCTTAACGGGCTCGGTTTTGTACTCCAGCTTCATGTTGAAGTACCTGTCGGCGCCGAAAACGCCGATCTCGCCGTCTTTATTGTTCGGCTGCGAGAATGCGAACGATGACGTGGGATCTTTCACCGGGCCCGGATTTTCGAACACGAAGTTCTTGTTGTCCGCTGACGTGTTCCGATAGGAAAACGAGTCGGTGCGGAGATTGTTACTTGCGGTGTGATCCAACTGGCTAATTTCTTTCGGTTTCGAAAACTTGATGGTAAAAGGTGGTTTGATCATAGTAGGGTTTGATGATGAGGTCATTAATATTGGATTAGTAGTAGTTTCTTGAGAAGAAACTGATCTGTGTAGTAAGCTGTGATCTTTCGCCGTATCGAGGTAGTACGAAAATGAAGCAACTCGAAGGCTCAAGTTGTCTGCTGTTTCCATTGGTAAAATGCAGATGCAATTACAGAAAGAAAGAAATTTACTACAAGTAGTGTATGTGTGTGTGTGTGTGTATATATATTTATGTAAGAATGTTTGAAGATGTATGTAGGAATTAAGGAGATATTTTTGAGACAAAAGTGTTTGTAGTAAAGGAAAAGAAGTGTGGAAGTGGAAGTATATGTATTGGTTTGGACAAGAGGTTTTTGTTTTGATTTGGGTGTTCATCAAAATTTAAAAGCTGCTGCCCCCTTAAGTAGGCATATGGAAAAGAAGTTACATACATATAAATTTTATAATAATATAATGAATGTGGGTCCTACTTGCTTATGGGCCTTGGCTTCCACATTAATATGGTTTTCATTTTTTCATATAAATTTTTTAATGAATCAGTAATTGATATGTTTAATTGACCGACCTAATGGGCCTATAATTTATTTACCTACTAGGTTACGACTCTGATTTAAAAGACCACAACTATGAAAGTCTAAAAACACTTTCAAATAAGGCTTGAGCCCAATAAAATAATTTCAATTCAATTAACGAAGTATAAATTAATGTTTTAATTCATTTGTTAATGTACGTTCTAGAATTCAAACAATTCAACTGCTCATATTCTCTCCACAATTTTACTATCCGCATGTTTGACTTGGGCGTCGGGAGGGGTATACGTTGGATCAACCCCTAGCCTAGTTTACGTGTTCTCTGTTCGCATGTATCTCAGGATCATCTAGCTCGTGAGCGAGTGATTCACTTTGCTCTCCAACTCATCCTAACTTAATTACTTAAGGTGGTCTAATTATAGCATCATCAAGAATGAAATTTCTGAATTCACAGATCGAAATCGAGTTTTATTAAATTTCAAACTATTTTTTTTTTTCATTTTCAATTATTATTTTTTGATTTTTTTTTTTTTTGGATTGAACATTTTTTCTTATCTCGACAATTTGCATTGTTAACGAGAAACTCAGATTGACAATAATCTTTCACCGCGCAATGCATATCAACTTGTGACAAAATGGTGCTAGGGGTCGTCATTCGATATATTATCTAAAAAAATGAAGTTCTTTCTCAATTTAATCTCATATTTTAGAGTATTTAGTTCTTCATTTTTTTTATCATAATCAATTCCTAACGAATCAATGATCAAATAGGATTGAATTTTGACTCAAAATAAATTTGAAGGGATGTTTGTGTAATTCTTTAAACTTGATAGGGTTTAAATGTCACTTAATATATGGAAGTCAATGTAATTTTTCCTATAACATAAATGTTTTAGTAAGGGTAGATTTTTTTATTTATTGAGCTTGGATTGATTTTATTTTATATAAATTGAACCTTAAGGGAGGTTTGTGGAATTCGTCAATTCGTCTAGGATAGGCGTAATGTATCCTATACTTCATCCGTTTCATAAAATCTGGCGTTTAAGGTTTGTTCTCACACACGTATTAAGAAATTTATTAAATATGGTTGAATTTTAAGAAGAGAAAAAAAAATATATAGCATTTGATCATTTGATCTATTTTGATTGCCATTTGAGACACATGAATTATTTATGCATTGAGCTTGTTCCTTTTGATGACATAAAAAATCATTCATACCCTCATGTAAAAAGCCTTGCATTATTACATAGTAGTAGGATAAGCATCAAACCTCAACAAGTACAATAAAAACATCATTAACAACACACGAAAAAGATAGATTATTAGTAAGAGCATCTTCCAACTTTAACACCATTTTTTCACCAAATCCTATTTTTTGTGGTGAAAAAATGGTGTTATCTCCCACCCGCAGTACACCATTCTATAATTTCTCTATTTTTTGTGACAAAATAGTGTATTTGGTCTCCCACCAATTCCATCAAATTTTACACAAAATAATAAAATATTAATATTTCACCATTTTACCATTTATAGAGAATATGATTTGGTTTGGTCTCCCATGGCATTTCACCAAATATATTACAAAATTATAATTTTAATGTGAATTGTAAATTTAGTCTATTTTATTACTAAAATATTGATTATGAATAATGATTAATTTTATTAAGTATATAATTTAGAAATTATGATAAATATCAAAAATTTATTGAAACATGAATGAAAATCGACTTAGATTATTATACATATAATAAAACCACGAATAAACAATAATTTCATTAATTATTTCCTAATAACCTTACAACATACATTAATCATAAAAACATTACAACATTTTTTTTGCCCAAAAATATTATTTCATTGATAACAGGGGCCTCGTTAAAACCTTGTTTCGCCTAACAATGAAAGAGTACCCCTTATTAGGAGATGAGTCTCATTCACCATTATTATCGTCATCATCTTCAACATAAGAGTACCCATTTTTGTTGTTTTATGATAATAAATGTATTTATTGTTTAAAAATATTATTTATTTTGGCCATACATTTTTATATTTATTTAAAAGTTAAATAATAATAATAATAATAATAATAATAATAATAATAATAATAATAATAATAATAATAATAATAATAATAATAATAATAATAATAATAATAATAATATATTTTAAATTTTGAAAACTAATTCACTAATTAACACTAATATATTTATTATAAATATATTTATAAGTTGGTAATCACATGAAATTAGTTAATATAATAATTGTATATGTTAATTATAAAATGATGTTAATTACACCAAATCCTATTTTCACTTCTACATATGATAGAAAAAATAGGATTTGGTGGAAAAATGGTAAAATGGTGGGACGGGTGGGAGATGAAAATTTCTTCACCAAAAAATTTGGTGAAAATATAGGATTTAGAGATATAGTGATATAGAGTTTGACCAGGGTGGAAGACTAAACTAAATCACTATAATTTTAGGTGTAATGGTGATTTGGAGATTTAGGTTGGGAGACTAAAAACACCTAAATTATGTGATAATTATAGGATTTGGTGATGGGTGGGAGATGCTCTAACACACCATACAAAAATAACAAAAGTAAAATTCATCACCATCGAAAACCGCACTAATTGACCATTGGCAAAGATCTTCGAGACTTCCGAGCATGAACGGTATATTTTACTCTACCGCGCTAAGTGTTTAAAGCATTATTGGAATTCTAAAGTAACATATAATATATGTATAACAAAAAAAATCTTCTGAATTGACAAAAAAACTTGAAGCGCGAAGAGAATCATATTCAAAAATTTCGGATATCGTTGATTTGTATCGTAATAAGTTTGACTTTTGAATATATTTTTTAGTTCTAGCTTCTCATTTTTGGAAGTTTTTTGAGAAAAGAATCATAATTAGTTTGTTATATGTATATATAACAAAGCTATAGTATTCAAGAAAACGCAATAGGCGGCTAAGATAGTAATTAATATTGTAGTCGCTAAAGAATAATGGTGATAATGTACGTTTGTTACATTTAATGGGGAGAAGATGAATTGGTGGCTGAAAAACAAGGTTAATTGGCCTCCATTCATTCATTTTTCATTGGTGGGGGCCCACAAGAGTTGTCCACGTCATAATAAATTTGCTGATGTGGATCTCAAAAATACATTATTATATTATATGATCTGAGTATTACTTCACATAGCTTTGGTTGTCGGTTTGGTAACAGTGATTGGAGAAAAAAATGACCATTCAGCTCTGGAAATGGATAAAATTGTGGATGTACAACTCTATCACAATCTTAGCAATTTAATTATTAGAATATTTTTTTTAACATAATTTGGGATATGTCAAAAGTTATTGAACTATTTAATGTGCTGATAAATTTTTTTTTTTTTTTCTAAATATTTTGTGAATATGAGTATGTATTTCGAAATGAAAATCTGGACAAAATTTCAATTGAGATTTGAGACCGAAAAAAAGTAAGAGATGCAAGAACTCGGTTATTTCTCCTCAAGGCAAATTTGCCCTTAAAAGTGCTCTCGATTATGACAAGTGTTTCTAAGATGCAACGACTAACAAATCCTAAACAGTAGCGCACTAAATCTAAGGGATTACGACTAACAATACAAATAGAAAAAAAAAAAAAAATGGTACACTACTATTTTGTGTTGATTGAACGAGTTACACCAAGTATATTCGTGCCACTTAAAACGAAACATAAGATTTCCAAAAAAAATTCGTGTTGATCTACACTAAACACCTAAATTTTTTTCAAAAAAGTTTACAAATAAGATTTTTACCTCAAAACCGGAGTACAATTAGGCCACTCGGATGAATGTTATTGTCCGTCGAATATTATTGAATCAAACTTCACGATTTACAAAATGTACAAATTTAAGGGTAAATTACAACCCATTCCACGAGGTATGGTTATATTACGAAAACCCCCATAATGTTTGAATAATTACAACTTCCCCTCAATTAGGAATCTTCTTACACGTCCGTCCATATGGTATCAAATTCAACATAATATTCTAAATTGTGTGAAATGTTCTCTAGTTTGTACTCGTTTTGTGCAAAGATGCAGTTTCTGATGCACCGTAGTTTGATACATACAAGTCTAGAGACACATCTTATGATCATCTTGTTTCAAAATGTGGAGCTCGAATGGGATAAAACGGGTAGAAAATTGAGAATAGTTCATATAATCTAGAAGATTCCACCAAATTTGACACCGTAAGGGTGGACGTGTAAAAAGATTTATAGTTGTGGGGTGGTTCAAATTACGCAAACAAGAGGGGTTTTTTCATAATTTGATCATAATTCAGGGGTTTGGTTGTAATTTACCCCAAATTTAATGACAACGTCCACAGGGCCGTTCCTGAGAATTCGGGGGCCCTAGGCGAGGTTTAAAGAACAACTGAAAACGGGGGCCCCTATTTGATAAATTATTTTTTTTATTAAAAGGTGTTAGAAATTGAATGTGCTAAAAAAATATAAATAATATTTTCTAAAAATGATGAAATAAAAGATTATGGGGGTTCGGGGGCAGTGCCCCCGAAATATTTTTTGAAATGTATGAATATAAAATAACTAAAAATATGGAAAAAAAAATTCAAAATAAACAATATGATTTGCTGGTTCACTTCCTCCCGTGACATATAATCTTCATATCAAATAGACTTCATAAATATTTATAAATTTGAATACACTAATGAATATTGATTCTTATTTTAGAATAAAAATAAGTAATTAAGACATTATAAATTTAATATTTAGGGGCCCCCAAGGTTATGAAAATTGCAAAAATATCTATTGATCATTTAGTTTAAATTTATCTTAGAATTGATGTTCCAAAATATTATATATAATAAATTTATAAAAATAAATACTAATATATAAAGTGTATATAAAATAATTTGGGGGCCCTAAATTTTCGTAAAAAATCGGGGGCCCTAGGCGACCGCCTACTTTGCCTCCCCTGAGAACCGGCCCCGAACGTCCACCAAATGCTTCTAGATGACTAGATGCTCCTATTTTGTTTTTTTTTTTAATTTCAATTTTGGAGGGAAAATAACTGTTTCTGCTGCAAACACAAAAACCCCGTTATATAATTGCACTACTTCACAAATCCATTTTTTTTCCCAATTCATTTCTTCCAACAATCGCAAATCTCCATTTCTTAAATCGCAAAATCTCTGTTCACGAGTGCGCAGTTTTCGTTCTGCTTGATCGGAAACCCAGAAGAATTGGGAAATTCTGGAATTATCAGCCGTTGAAGATCTAAATACACAGCTCACAGGTCGGAAATTGATTTCTAGTTTATTGTGTTTCAATTTATACATGATTTTGATTTTGATTTTCTTGAATCGTAATTGAGTAGCATGGGCAGTGTGTTGACGATTTGAAAGAGTTAATTGCATAGACCCCCCTGTGTTATTTCTCGGAAGCAAAAAACCCCCCCGGAAAAAAAAATTAGCTTATAACCCCCTCTGTTGTGTTTTAGTCAGCCCACCGCCCCTTTGTGTGCATTGACTCGTTGACTTAAGTGAAATGACAGAATTACCCTTAATAAAAAATAAAGCGAAAAATAAAAAATAATGTCCCAACAATTTTTAATAAATTTTCAATTTTAAACAAACAAATATAAATAAAATATGTGTTAAATATAATAACAATTAAAAAAGGAAAAGAAAAAAGAAAATAGTGTTCTTCTTCATCCCGTCTGCCACCACACCCCACACCCACCACCACAACTTCATCCACCATTTTCCCCAAGCCCCAGCCCTCCGCACCGCCGCCGTCCCAAGGAATATTGGGGAACCAGCTCAGCAAAACCCTAACCATCAAAACCCCACTGTAAAGGTCTCGGCAAGAATCGCATCAGGGCTTCGGGTTTCAAGAA
This sequence comes from Erythranthe guttata, assembly GCF_056151865.1. Classification (NCBI taxonomy): domain Eukaryota; kingdom Viridiplantae; phylum Streptophyta; class Magnoliopsida; order Lamiales; family Phrymaceae; genus Erythranthe; species Erythranthe guttata. The sequence goes on along the minus strand of NC_142536.1, from coordinate 15,339,908 downwards.
TCCGGGTTGCCGCCGCCGCTGGAGCAGCAGCCGCCGCCTTGTACGAGCGGAAGAGATGTAGCATTGGGTGGGGCGAAGATGGTGCCATAACACCGAAAATAGACTGCCGATTTGGGTAGATTGGAAAGGAAAAAGAATTTCACCTCTTCCTTCCCCAGGTTACTGGACTGGGATTTATCATAGCGGTGCTGTAGACCTTGCTATGGGGGTTCGTAGTTATGGCTTCCAAAAGAAAAGAGCCATAGCCACGGACTTGTAAAGGTGAAGCTTTCTGAGTTCTATTTCCAGTCTGTAATAACAACAGACTGAACACAAAGCAGCCAATCGAAACCAACCTTCGAAGAGACACGAATCACATACCTTTCTGACAAACCGGATTAATTAGGAAGGGTTAGATCAACATCTCCGCTGGGGCAGGGCATTCATGGATGGGCCGACAAAACAGCTTTTCCATGGGGGGGGGGGGGTCAAGAAGAGCGGAGGAGACATGTTGTAGAAGGAAAGGGGTGGGTCCGGCGGGAAGAGGTGGTGATGTGCCGGTGGTGGTGGTGGTGGTGGTGGGAATTTGGTGGTGGTGATTTCAATGGCGAAGAAGAAATTTGGATTTTGGGGAAGACGATATTTTTTCCAAAGTAGTGATTTCAGCCCACAATTTTGATAATTACAATTTAGTCCTATAACTTTAGATTATTTATAATTGAATCAGTCTGGGTTTTTTTCCTCTTACAAAGGGTTTTTATGTCTTTTCCTGTCCTAAAATATCCTAAAACGCACGCCCAGCTGCATGAACCGCGAGTGTATCCCACGATTCGCTCGTAGGGTCCTTATTGTCATTGACTTCCTTTCATAGGGGGGTATTTGCTAATTTATTTATCCGAGGGGTTTTTTTGCCAATTAGAGATTTCACAGGGGAGCCGAGTGCAAATACCCCCGATTTGAAATTACGAGCTCCAGAATGTTTCTCATTTTAGGTATTTCAGATTTGGGGACGAATTGTTTTAATTGGATTTGTAACTTGTTATCTTATTCCGTTCTCTCTCGTGCTTATTACGAGTTCCGAAATGTTAGTGATTTTAGGTATTTTGGATTTTGGGGAGGAATTGTTTTCTTGGATTTTGGGGACGAATTATTGATTGCCCTAACAAATCAGCTTATGCATTTTGGTTCATTTATTCTGTACGGGATTGTATCGTAATTCCTCGAAGATAAGATTCAGCCCGTTAATCGAAGGCTACTTTTCGTGGGCAGGTGTTTGTGGATTGTACAAGATTCAGTTCATCCATGGATTTGCCCTCTACATCATCTCAAGGGGGTGATGATGAAATTGTTCGTTCGACGGGGGGTCTTAAAAAAAATAAACTCATTCGAGATATAACCGTGTTTTCCTCGCTCGGCTATGACAGGTCAGAGAAGAGTCTAGAGAAATCAACTGAAATAAATGATGGTGATGATAGTAGTAACTCTGTTGACGATACATCCTTGCTTATATTGGAGCACAAATTTTACGAACTATTATCTCGAGGGAAATTCGTAGAAGCTTCGAAGACTCTCAGGCACGAGATCGCTCCACTTGGTATCAGCGAAGAAATAGTTCGTAAGCTCTCTACATTGGTTGTATCTCCACCGCAGAATTTATGCGGTCAAGAATTGGGAATCAGGTCTCGTAAGAGATTATTAGAGGATCTGCAAAATTTGCTTCCCCCAAAAAAATCGTTGAAGCCAAATCATCAACATGGAAAAGACGAGCCTCGTTTTAAACCCATAAAGGTGATTTTATATACATGTATTATGTCCTTTTCCGTATAAAGCTATAATTATCTCATCACTCATGTATTGATCTCTCTCTCTCTCTCTCTCTCTCTCTCTCTCTCTCTCTCTCTCTCTCTCTCTCTCTCTCCTTCTTTTTTTCGTAAAGTACTATTACAGAAATTAAAGTGTCCCGACGATGAAGTGTGGTTTATGCAATTTTCTCACAATGGGAAGTATTTGGCCGCCGCGGGGGGTACTGTGGTGGGTATATGGAAGGTAATGCTGCTTCTCGTCTCAAACTTATCTGTTATATATATGTTATTTAAGATTGAGTAAAAAAAGGTAACCCTTTTTTTTTTTACGGTAGTTTCTGGATTCTGGTGAGTGTTTACTCCATTGTAAATTAGTGGGTCACACGCAACCCGTCTCGTATATTACATGGAAACGCAACTATCTTCAACTTCTGAGCTGCGGTGTAGAGGAGAGCGTAAAGCGATGGAACATAGCTCCCTTCGTCGAGATAGAGTATGTTCTTCTCCGCACATACGGAAAACAGAATCTAGGTACAGTCTCGTGCGTGTGGGCCCCAGACGGGAAGCATATATTCACCGGTTTTAACGACGGCAGTATTAGCATGTGGAATCTCCAAGGAGAAGAGGTCCTTTCTTGGCAAGGGGGGTACACCACGAGGATTGCTGACCTGGCGATCAGTCCTGATGGAGAGGAGCTCATATCCACTTACAGATACAATAGGATACTCTTGTTCAAATGGAGAACTGAGGCCCGCAGATACATCGACGAGTTCGAACATATAATTTCGTTCACACTGTCGAAAGACGGTAGGTTTTTGCTGGTTAGCATGTCGTACGAACAAATTGATCTGTGGAACATAAAAGACCAAGTTCCGTATATGGTGATGACTTACGAGTGGCATATACGTAAAAGTTACGTTTTGAGGGCTTGTTTTGTTGGACGGGATGAAGATTTTATTGCCAGTGGAAGCGAGGACTCTAAGGTACATTATTACCACTCATTAAAAATACAAAATAAAATCGTTTGATTTATAGTGATAAAGGGTTTGTATTTTTATACACAAAATTGAGTAACGGGTTCTCTGGTGTATATATATATATATATATATATATATATATATATATATATATATATATATATATAGGTATACTTATGGCATACGGAGACGGGGGAGCTGATGTGTACTTTTGATGATCATTCGGCTGTTGTGAACTGTGTGTGCTCGAATCCTGCTCGTCCTGATGTGATAGCTTCTGGAAGTGATGATCGTTCAATAATTGTGCAGCTAATTGTGCGGCGTTAAATGTATTATACGTATTCGTTCTACATATGCTTGTTACTACTAGTTGAGATAGTTTTTCACTTTCGACTGCATTTGCAATATATGAATATATGACTGTGTTTGGCATGAGCAAATGGCTCACTCAGTTTTGCCAAAGTCTAATAACTACACCAGCACGAAATTTGCTTGTTAGTCTTCTGTATCTTTGTCATTATATATATATATATATATATATATATATATATATATACACATATATACACTATATGTATATAAAATGAAGAATGTTACTGAAGTTTCATGTAGAAACAATAAAGTAATTTAATTATTGTTTAACTTAAGATAAATTGTATAAGTAACTTTTTCATTTAGGTGGTGTTTGCAAAAACTTTTCAAATGTGTTTTTTTCACATAATCTGTTTTTATGTTTTTGTAAAATCAGCTTTTGCTTTTTAATTCTCTTAAGATAAGCTACTTTAAGATTTTTTTTTAACAACAGCCCTAGACCTGCTTATTTAAAAAAATGAAGGGTTCAAAACCTATATTTACAAAACAATGGGGGTCAAAACTCCAAATAAACAAAATATTAATCAAAATCCAAATTTTTAATCTTGCGGGTTCCGCCGCCGTAGGTTGTATTCCTCCGGCGAAACCAAACCACCCAAAATAAACACTTTCATGAATAGCCCTCTTCAAATTCGATTAACCCAATTCCTTCTCCAACAAACCCTATCCCCAAATCCCCTCTTCCAAATCCACTCTCTCCTCATAACCACAGGCCTACAATCTCACCACCCATCAGCTCTCTTCTCTCTCTACAAACTTTCTCTCTCTAACCCATCAACACTCTCCCACGCAGCCAAACTTCTCCCCCAAGTCCAAGACCCCAACAAATGGAGCCTCATGATCCGGCACGCGTCGGCCGCCGCCCCTTTAAAGGCGCTGTCTTTGTTCCGAGAAATGCGGGCCGCCGCCGGAGACGACCCTTTCGTTTACGCTTCTCTGATTAAGGCTTGTAATAAATCCCATGCTTTCCTCGAAGGTAAGTCGGTGCACTCCCGTGTTATTCGGCTCGGATTGGATTCCAATGTGAATGTTTCGAACGGCCTCGTTAGTTTCTACATGGGTTCGGCGAATTTGATTGGTTATGCTGACGTCATGTTTGATGCTGTTTTGGAGAAGAGTGTTGTTAGTGTTAACTGTATGATATCTGGGAATGTTGATAGGGGTAAATTTGATGTGGGTCTGAGTTTGTTTGTTCGAATGTTGGCCGGTTGTTTCGGGTCGAATGTGAGGCCCGATTATGTTACTTTCGTGATTTTAGTATCCGGTTGCGTCAAATTCGGCGGGTATAGAGATGGGAATGCGCTTCGTTGCTGCTGTTTTAAAATGGGGTTGGGAAATAATATCGAAATACGCAACGCGCTTATTGATATGTACGCGAAATTCGGACGTATATCCGATGCGGAAAGTGTATTTAGTGATGTGGCGGCGCGAAAGGATTTGGTTTCTTGGAATTCTTTGATGTGGGGTTATGCTAGTAGTGGCGATTTCAAGCGTGCGTTTTCGTTGTTCGGACGAATGAGGATCGAGGATGTGGGTCCCGATAGAGTGTCTTTTAGTTGCTTGTTGTCTTCTTGTGTAGATCTTCGGTTGGGTGCGATGATACATGCTCTTGTAAAATCGAATGGGCTTGAGTTCGATGTTTCTGTCGGCACTGCGTTGATTAGCATGTATGCAAATTGCAGAAAAATCGAGTCGGCGAGGAAATTTTTCGATGAAACACCGAAGGAAAATATTGAATATTGGAACACTATGATACACGCGTATGTCAATAACGGGCTTGCTAACGAGGGTTTGAAGCTATTTGATCAAATCAAGCCCGGAAAATTAGAGCCCGATGAAGTAACCCTCTTGGGATTAATTACGGCTTGTCGTGATATAGGGGAATTAAATAAAGGTATTATTTTGCATTCTATGGTGGAGAGTGACGAGCGTTTCAAACGAAGTTTAATTTTGGGAAATGCTCTTATTGATATGTACGCAAAATGCGGGACCACCGCGAAGGCTAGAGATGTTTTCGATAGTATGCGTAAGAAAGACGTCGTTTCTTGGACTTCGATGGTAGTGGCGTACGCACTAAACGGGGAAGGAGAAAAATCCGTCGCTATTTTCAAACAAATGCGCGACGAGAATTTCGTTCCTAATTCCATCACTTTCGTCGGAGTTCTGTCGGCGTGCAGCCATTCCGGTCTTGTCGACGAAGGGAGGAGATTGTACGAAATGATGTGCGATGTGTACAATATCGAACCGGAGATTGAGCATTGTGGGTGCATGGTGGACATGTTTGCTAGAGCCGGGAAAATCGAAGATGCTCGGGTATTTATAGGGAATATGCCGATGGACCCTAGTGCGCGTTTTTGGAGGATGTTGGTCAACGGTTGTAGGGTTAATGGGGAGATCGGTTTAGGGTTGAGGTTTGTTAGTGGGGTGAAAGAACTAGAAGGTTCTAATGAGAGTGAAGATTTTGTCATTTCGTCGAATGTGTATGCCGAAGCTGGGAGATGGGGCGACGTGGTTTCTCGTCGAGAGTTTATGGTTGTCGAGAAATGTTCGAAAGTGGCGGGAAAAAGTTGTCTCTAATTAGCTGACAAAGTGAATATGATTCTAATAGAAGGATCTTACTAAGTGATCTGTTCTTGTTTTGTCGATAATCGAACATAGATTTAATAAATGACGATTTTACCCTCGCTAGGATATAAATTTGATTAGTGTTTGTATAAATTTACTTGTTCACCAATAATCTCTACAGGAGCAACTCCCATTCTTGAATGAGTGGAATCTGCTCCTATCTCTCAGCACAATCTCCAATCCGTAAACATCGGATATCAGTTTCATTACATTGTGACAATCTTTGCAAACCCTCAAATTCTTCACAACTCGGACGATTTTACCCTTGGTCAACCTCCCCATACCGAAAGCAACAGCCAGCTTCTCACTGTGCACCATCACAGAACCTTCCTTCTCTTCCTCTTCGATATCGTGCAGAACATTAACAACTTCCGGAACATACCCTCCTTCAACCCTAATCCTCAGCATCACCTCCTTCAACTTCTCGTAAGCCTCTTTTATTACAGCATCGTCTTCCTTAAAACCCGCTACAAAGGTATACATCGCCTTGTCAACTTCAATCATGCTCCAACCGGGAGTCTTGACCAACTTAAGCTCGGCCATTGATCTTCTCACAGTTGCAACATCCTTCCATTTTCCAGCAAAGGCGTAAATATTCGACAGCAAAACGTGGTCACCCGAGTTTTTCGGGTCCAACTCGGATAGCTTTCTCTTGACTCGCTCCGCCAGTTGCAGGTCGCCATGAAAGCTGCAAGCTCCGAGGAGCGTCCGCCAGATAACCGCGTTAGGCGACATTGTCATTTTGGTCACGAAATCGTACGCCTTCGCCAGCTGTCCCGCCCGGCCGTACAAGTCAACCATGCATCCGTAGTGTTCGATTTCAGGGGTAATCCCGTAAATTTTGGTCATTCTGTTGAAAATTTCGTCACCCTTTTCGACCAAGCCCGAGTGGCTGCATGCGTAGAGGATTGTGACGAACAAAATCCCGTCCGGTTTGATTCCGGAATATTCCATCTTGTGGAAAAGAGATAGTGCCTCTTCGCCATAGCCTTGAATTGCTAGGCCTGCGATTATAGAAGTCCAAGAAACGATGCTCTTTTCACCCGGCATTCTCTGAAATACCAGAAGAGCCATATCTATGCTCCCGCACTTGGAATAAGTATCTGTTAGTGCGTTATTTACTGGGATCATCCAAACGAACCCTACTTTTTCGATATAACCGTGTAGTATCTTGGCAAACTCTAGCGCACCAGCTTGCGCACAAGCTGATAGAGCACCTGTCAAGCTCACCTCATTCGGTGTCATCCCTAATTTATGTAATTCCCTAAAGTATTCAAACGCCTCGTTGAAACACCCGTGCTGCGCAAACCCGACAATCATTGTGCTCCAAGATACTTCGTCTCTTATTGGCATTTCGTCGAACACCCTCCTAGCGAACTCGAATTCCCCTAATTTCGTATACCCAGCGAGCATTAGATTGTAAGACGCCAAGTTCTTGGCGGGCATCAGATTGAAGACTCGCTCCGCACCTTTTACATCGACACACCTAAAGAATGCCGTCACCAGGGCGTTCCACGTGACGATGTTTGGTTCGGGAATTTCGTCGAACATGTTCTGGGCAAACTGAACACAGCCGCACTCCGCGTACATACTGATCAATGTGGTGCCAACAAAGAGGTGGGTATGAAGCCCACGCTTCAGAGACTGGCAATGGAGCTGGGTCCCGGTGCGCAAACACCGCATGTTGGCGGCGGATTTCAGCGTGAAGGCCAGAGAGAAGCTGTCGACAGGGGAATCCAAATTCTGGAGCATGAGTGAGAATGTGGATACTGAATTCTGGGGGGATGCGGAATCGGAGAAGCCGCGAATGAGGGTGTTGTACATGAAGGTGTCGGGACATGGGTTATGAAGAAGGAGGCGGCGAGCGTAGTCGAGGGCGCCGGAGAGGTGAACGGCGGAGTGGAGGAGAAGCTTTCCGGCGACAAGGGGGTCGGAATCGAGGCCGGTTACGGCGGCGCGGGCATGGAAATGTTGGAGGGATCTGAGTGTTCTGCAGTTGTTCAAGAGTGAGACGCAGAACTGCTCTGCGCTGTTCATCAAAAGATTGCAAACTTTCTTGCCCCACTTTAAATTCATTTCATCCGTAATTTTATGGATAAATTTCACTTTCCCCCCTTGTACTTTGGCTCGATATTACTTTACCTCATTGTACTCTAGATTGCATCAATTTGCCCCCTGCACTTGGAAAATTGTCTTCATGTGACCCTTCCCGTTAGTTTTCAGACCTTTGACCAACACCGTTTGGTCTAAGGTCTGAAAATTACAAAAATGCCAATCCTCTCAATTTAAATAATTATAAAAAAAATAAAAAAAATAAAAATAAATTTTCGTTGCCGTGGTGGAATATGCTTTCTCGTTATCTTGATTTTTTTTCTTTTGTTTTTTTCTTTTGTTTTTTTCTTTTTTTTTTTATAATAATTATTTAAACTGGGAGGTGTGTTATTTTTGTAATTTCAGAGTTTAGTCCAAACGTTGTTAAGGTCAAATGTCTTGCAACTAACAACGAGGGCCATATTGAGACAATTTTTCAAGTGCAAGGAAGCAAATCGATGCAATCGAGAGTAGAAGGGATAAAGGGAAACCGAACCAAAGTACAAAGGGAAAATGGAATTCGCCCTAATTTTAATAAAGGGTTAAATACACTTTGTACCCGTAAAGTATTGCCTTATGTATCACTTACTCATTAAAGTATTATTTGCAACATGTTACCCATCAACATTAATTATTTTATTATTTTAAAATTTTAAACACAATAAACATAACAATCTTATTATTATTGGAGCATATAAAAAATTAAAAAAGTAACTAAGATTAACTTATTGGAAAATAATTATAAAGTAATATATATTGTATAATAATGAATAAAAATATATTTTAAGAAATTAATGAGCTAAACTAAATTTAAATACTGAAGATTACTATTAGTTATGTACTGATTTCTTATCATTTGTCGATATGAATATATTCGATTCATTGATCCAACAACGATGTTATTTATTAAATATGTGCCCCACGCAAGATAATATTTTAAATTTTAAAGTATTGCATTTATATATTTTTAGTTGTATAATTTAATTGTTCTTTTGGTTAATTCTTTTAATAAAAGATAAAATTTTTAGGTGTTATAATTTAAAATACAAATTAAACTATGCTTGAGGGGGTAAATGTTACACATGCTACTTTAAGGGTTAAGTGTTACATAGAATATACTTTAAGGATGTAATATGTACCCCATTTTTTAAGGTCATTTTGCTTTTTTTGGGTTAAATACACTTTACACCCCTAAATTGTACCATATGTAACACTTACCCCCTTAAAGTATTATTTGTAAAATTAACCTCCTTAAGAACTGATGTACATGGGCCAAAAATATAATGAAGCCCAAAGATTATAATTATAACATTTGGCCCCAATTATCAATTAAAACCCCAAGATCACATTTCAGGCCCATAGTAAAATTCCGTATATAAATGCTTCACGTTTATTAAGAAAAGGTAATTATTATTCGATATAGGCATTATAATATTTTCTGCTCGTATTCATCTGATATTCTTCTCTTGGAATTCGGACTGACTTAAGCATCGGAGGGTTTCGCCGGAACCAAGCTCCGACACCCTAACGTGTATTTTTCTTACGCAAGAAACGCCTAATTCCATCAAATTGAAGAAGATCATCACAAGATCATATTGGCTCTTGAATATTCGTTGTAGGTTCAATTTGAGGTGATTCGAGTTAGCTTATTGTTGACCGCATCATTTTTGGCGCCGTCTGTGGGAAACCGCGGTGTTACTGCATTAAGAAATGCAAACTCGATCGAAGAACATCCTCGGTGCTAGCGGTGAGGAAGAACAATCCACCCATGACCAACCACGAGTTGTAGAGCTCAAAGGCCACCACTTCCAATCCCTCCCGCTGATGTTGTACCGTTCACAATTACACCGGAGTCGCTTTGCATAATGATGGAAAAATTTACAAAGAAGGCGGCTGAGGAAGCAGTAGCAAAATTTATGACTGCCCATAATAGCGTAGAATATACATCTCCGAGTCGCGCTTCACAGTCACATAGTCGAACTGGGTCACCTAAGAAAGCAGCACTATCCGTATCCAGAAGACACGCTAGGCACCCGACAAATTCGCATGAAGAGGCTGGAAGTCAAGCTTCTCAGCCAGAAGAGGAAGAGGAAATTCTTCCTAAGCGAAAAATGCCCAAGCCGCCAAATACTCAGCGACCAACTGGACAACAAGTATTCTAATTGCAACCGCATTGCTTTATGTTGCTTCCTCCATCGCTGAAGGAAGCCTCCAAGAAATTTTGCCAGCTCGGAAAAGTCCTTTTTCTACAGCTATTTTGGCTGAGGTGCTACCTGCAGGTGTGAAGATTCCACAACTTCCAGACTATGAGGTAACTGGCGTTCCTCACGACCACTTGGACAAGTTCATAGCTAAAGCAGACCTATACGGTCTAAGTGATGCTGCATATTGCAAAATTTTCCGAACAACCCTATCGGGAAATGCTTTGAAGTGGTTCAATCAACTTCCTGCAGGTACTGTTGAAAGTATGGAGCAACTAACTCATAAGTTCCTTGATCAATTCTCCATCAACAGAAAATATCCAAGAACGCCAGCTTATTTATTCACTATTATTCAACAAGAGCATGAATCGTTAAGAGAATATGTTCAACGTTTCTCTCAAACTGTACAGGAAATCCCGGCTATTGACCATGCTGTTTTGGCGGGTATAATTCAACAAAATTTACTGCACCGGCGGTTCAGAGAATCTATTGCAGGAAGACCGCCACGCAATCTTGTCGAGTTACTAGACATGGCGGATAAATATATTTGCATTGAAGAGACGATGAGCTTGACTCAAAAGAAGCGTAAACGTGAAGAAGGGCGACGTGAGATGCCCAAGAAAGAGGAACGACGTGTTACTCATCATAGAACTCAACAATTCACACCTCTTAACGCGCGGCTCAGTGAGGTGCTTCTTATAGTGCAACAAAAAGGTTTGGTCCAACCTCCAAGGCCCATGAAGGAGAGTGCGAAAATGGAGAAATCGAATAAATTTTGTCGTTTTCATCGCGACAAAGGGCACGATACGGAGGACTGTTTCAATTTGAAACAAAAAATTGAAAGATTAATACAACGAGGTTATTTAAGAGAATTTGTAACTAAGCAACGCGATCGTCAACAGGAAGAAAGATGACGAGATGGTCGAAATCGCGAGCAACTAAGAGGTCGCCAGGAAGGAGAGCGTCAACATGGACATCGTGAAGATAATTTACCCACAGCTGGAACCATAAACGTGATTTCAGGAGGTTCTTCTTGTGGCGATCTTTGAAATGCCAGACGAGCTTTGTTGCGAAAGGCTAAGAATACTCATCTTATCCCAAACGGTTCATCTCCCCCGAGTTGGCCTGAATCAGTTTTTCAAGTGCAATCAGGTGGCCAAGGTTTGACATTTGGCGATTTGGATTTAGAAAGAAGCCAACGAGAGGAACATAATGATGCACTTGTGATTTCAGCATCCTTATCCAACTTTTGGGTGTGCAAATTATTGGTTGATGGTGGTAGCTCTGCTGATATTATCCTCTATGATGTTTTCCAGCAGTTGGGAATCGCTGACGCCCAACTTGCACCGGTCAAAACCCCTTTGATCGGATTCACAGGTGAAGTTGTGGAAGCGCTCGAACAAATCACACTACCTCTTTCCCTTGGGACATATTCCAGAAGAGTAACTCGAATGGTGAAATTTTTGGTAGTCAAGTCGTCGTCAACCTACAACGTGATTTTAGGGAGACCAAGCATTCATCAATTTAAAGCAGTGGATTCAACGTATCATATGAAGTTGAAATTCCCGACTCCCCAAGGAATCAGTGAGGAAGTTGGAGAGCACCGCATCTCGAGAGAATGCTATGCTAATATAATTCAAAGAACGATGGGACCTTTGAAACGACATGGTGGACGAGGCGACGTATCTTTGAAAAGTCGAGGTAAAGAGAAGTTGGCCCGTTCATCAACAGATGAAGAAATGCATGTTATTGAAAATCAACCTGACAAAGACATGCGACTGGCGGCAGTTGAAATGCTAAAAACAGTTGAAGTGGTACCAGGAGATCCATCTAAAATGACCAAAATTGGAGCTGACTTAGAGCCTGAGGTGGAAGAGGCAATTATTGCTTTCCTACGAAGCAATTCCGATGTTTTTGCCTGGAGCGGAGAAGATCTACCGAGAATACCTTAAGAAAAGAGCTTTTGGGCCAGTTAGGAGTCAACATATCAAGGAGGAAGTTAACAAATTGCAGGATTCCAAATATATCCGACCTGTCCGATATCCAGAGTGGCTCGCTAATGTTGTCCTGGTAGAGAAAAAAAGAGGCAAGTGGAGGTTATGCGTGGATTTTACAGATTTGAATAAAGCTTGTCCAAAAGATCCATATCCTTTACCAATAATTGATTTATTGATAGATTCAACATCAGGATGCGAGTTGCTGAGTTTCCTTGATGCTTATCAAGGATATAACCAAATAAGGTTCGCCCCGAAAGACCAGAAAAAAGCAAGTTTTGTAACCGACCAAGGAATCTTTTACTATGAGGTAATGCCCTTCGGACTGAAGAACGCTGGAGCCACCTACCAACGTCTTGTCAACTCAATGTTTGATGGCATGCTGGGACGCAACATGGAAGCCTATATAGATGACATGTTAGTTAAGAGCGTTATCTCTTCAAATCATACTAAGGATCTAGAGGAGTGTTTTACTATTTTGAGAAAGTATCGAATGAAGCTCAGCCCTGAGAAGTGTACATTCAGAGTCAAAGGAGGAAAGTTTTTGGGTTATTTAATTTCGAAACGAGAAATAGAAGCTATCATGAAAATGTCGCCTCCTCAGACTTTAAAACAAGTGTAGGAACTGACAGGACGGATGGCTGCTCTTAATCGGTTTTTATCTCGATCAACCGAAAAAGGGCTACCGTTTTTCAAAATTCTCCGTCAAGGAAAGCACTTCCGTTGGTCCGATGAATGTCAACAAGCATTTGAAGATTTGAAGAAATATTTGAGTTCGCCACCCTTATTGATTAAGCCATAAACGGGAGATATATTGTACATTTATCTAGCTGTAGCGCCAAAAGCAGTAAGTGTTGTTCTTGTAAAGCAAGTAAACCGTGAACACCATCCAGTATACTACATTAGCCGAGCGCTACAAGGAGCTGAGCAACGCTATAACAATATGGAGAAGCTGGTTTTTGCTTTAGTAACGGCTGCTCGAAAGTTACGCCCGTACTTCCATTCTCATCATGTAGTAGTTTTATCCAACCACCCTTTGAAGCATATATTGTCAAGTCCCGAAGCGTCGGGAAGAATGGTCAAGTGGGCTGTTGAATTAAACCAATATGGATTGGAGTATAACCCTCGTCCAGCGATAAAAGCTCAAGTGTTGACAGATTTCCTCGTTGAGATGGTAGGATTTGAAGAAAACAATTCAACTCCAACCTGGCTAGCTTATGTGGACGGCTCTTCTACCATCGGTGGAAGTGGAATTGGCATAGTGTTGGAGAGTCCACAGGGAGATAAAATTGAATATGCAATCAAGCTCGATTTCCACGCTTCAAATAACGAGGCGGAATACGAAGCTTTTATAACAGGGATCTGTTTATCCCTAGCTGCTGGAGTTTGAAAGCTTGTTATACATAGTGATTCGCAACTTGTAGTGAATCAAGTCTCGAGAGTTTATGATGCAAAATAAGAAAAGATGGCGAAATACCTTGCTATAGTCAAAAAGTTACTAATGCGGCTTGAAGATTTTGAAGTCAAGCAAATTCTGCGAACCGCCAATGAAGGAGCAGACGGTTTATCTAAACTGGCCAGTTCAATGTCTAATATTAATAGCCGACGGATTACTTTTTTAGTTTTTGCCAGATCGAAAATTGACACTTTAGATGTAGTGATGTGTAATGAGGTTGCTGAATCGACATGGAAAGATAAGTTGGTGCGATACCTAACATTAAGAGAACTCCCATCCGACCAGTCTCAAGCACGTAAAATATGTACCCGAGCCGCTCATTTCACCATGGTGGATGATGAATTATATAAAAGAGGTTTCACTCAACCATTTCTGAAGTGTTTGACGCCACAAGCAGCGGACTACGTACTTCAAGAAATTCATGAAGGTATTTGGGCTAATCATCTCGGGGGGAAAACGTTGGCAGGAAAGGCACTTCGTCAAGGGTACTTTTGGCCTACCATGCTCCAAGACGCAAAGGAGTTGGTTAAAAAGTGCACTGCACGTCAGTTACACGCCAATATAGCCCATCAACCGGCCGCATTGCTTCAACCAATGGAGTGTCCCATACGTTTTGCACAATGGGGTATTGATTTGATAGGCCCATTTCCAGTGGCTACAGGTCAAAGGAAGTTTCTCATCGTTGCAGTTGACTATTTTAGAAAGTGGGTAGAGGCTGAACCACTCGCCAAAATTTCTGAAAAAAAAGTTATCAGTTTTTTATGGAAAAATATTGTTTGCAGATTCGGTGTACCACGTGCATTAATATCAGATAACAGAACGCAATTTGCCGGTTCAAAGTTGAAAGATTGGTGTGAAGGCTTGAACATCAAGCATTTTTTACCTCATTATACAATCCACATGCTAATGGACAAACTGAGGTGACCAATCGTACTATACTGCAACATTTGAAGACTCGACTTGGAAATGCAAAAGGGAGGTGGGTAGAAGAACTTCATAATGTACTTTGGGCATACCGTACCACTCACATATCTGTAACTGGTGAATCACCTTTTTCTTTAGCGTATGGAACGGAGGCATTCGCCCCAGTCGAGATTGGAGAGCTTTCTTGAAGAGCAAGATACTATGAAGTGCAGAATAACGAGGTGGCTATGCGAATCAATTTAGACCTTCTTGGTGAATAAGAGAGGGTGCAACAGCTCGAATTCAGAAGTATAAGATTTGTATGGCTCGTGCATACAACGCCAAGGTACGATCACGTACTTTTCAAGTTGGTCACTTAGTAGTGCGTAAAGCTGACCTGTCAGCCTATTGGCAAGTTAGATGTAAAATGGGAAGGGCCCTACAAAATAGTGGAAATAGTCAATCCTAGTGCATATCGTCTACAACATCTTGACAGACGGACGATTCCTCGCACTTGGAACATTATCAATTTGAAGCGTTTCTTTCAGTAGATTTGGAAGTTTTTACTATGTACAGTTTTTATGTTGAAGACGTATTTTTTTTTATGCATTTTCCTTTCGCTTGATGTAAGAAGGGGTACTATGTTCCTTGTTTTCCCCAACAAGGTTTTTAATGAGGCCCCTATGTTCTCCTCATGTCTTAATGCAACAGACATTTTTTTTTTCGGCCAAAGATTTTGTGTGAGCTGTTTCTTTTGAGTTGTCTCGACACTGAAGGTGACATGTCTACATCACCTTACAACGTTTCGAAATCATGATTTGTTCGCCACCTAAAAGGTTATCCTAGGTGGTTCAAGAACATTAACAAGGAATTCAAAAACTCACCCTACTATAATGAGTGACACTTCACTCGATAATGGGTGGGTTCAAGAGTTTTCATTGATTAGAAAGACTGATCACCTCTCTAATAAACATAAAAGTACAAACAAACAATTTTCGAGAGTTAAAGAATTCCAAAATGTGATACAACTGGGAGTCAACAAAACTTTCGTAAAGAGAAATAAAGTATTAACAATCAGCAAAGAAAAATGGCAATTCAAAGAAATCAAGATGTTCAACTGGAAGTAAATTTAAAATGCAACTGCGTATTTCCTAATGATAAAAAGCAATCTAAAATAAAGGAAAAATAAAAGCTACGCTACAGTCTTCTTTTTTCCAACATCCGCGTCCTCAGGAGGCGAGCTATCCTTCAGAACCATTGTAGCATCAACTAGTGGTTCTACCACAGTCGTCTCCTCAAAACGGATCATCTTAGTACTTGGTACTACACTCGGCTCTGAAATGTCTTGCCCGAGTAGCTTAATGACATCTTCGGACACTTGACCGCTCTCCCTCAACTGGCGTTGGCACATAAGAACCACCTCATCGTACAAGTCAACAGAAGCTAGAGTGGCATCTCGTGCAAACTCCTCCTTATGGTACCTCTCCAGCTCTTGTTTTCTCATTTCTTCCAGGAACTTCTTACCTTTATTAGATGCCAAGAAAAAGGCGCCGGTTTGCCTCTCTTCAAAATACATCTCCGTTATACTCTTTAAAGCCGTCATTGTTTTGTCTTGTGCTTCCTTGACGATCTTTATCTCAGCAGCAACCATCTCTGCACGAGCATCACTCTCGACCTTTGCTTTTACGGCCTTTTCTTCTGAATCTTTTATAACATCAATCGCCCTCCTGTAGTCTTCAAGACGCTTGCGAAGACCTGTCCAACCAGTGACAACCTGCGAATTCATAATGATGCGGTCAACAATAAGCTAACTCGAATCACGTCAAATTGAACCTACAACGAATATTCAAGAGCCGATATGATCTTCTTCAATTTGATGGAATTAGGCGTTTTCTGCGTAAGAAAAATACACGTTGGGGTGCCGGAGCTTGGTTCCGGGGAAAACCCTCTGATGCTTAATTCAGTCCGGATTCCATGAGAAGAATATCAGAGGAATACGAGAAGAAAATATTCTAATGCCTATATCGAATAATAATTACATTTTCTTATAAACGTGAAGCATTTATATACGGAATTTTACTATGGGCCTGAAATGTGATCTTGGGCTTTTAATTGATAATTAGGCCCAAATATTATAATTATAATCTTTGGGCTACATCATATTTTTGGCCCATGTACATCAAGGATCATTTAATTGGTATTTTAAATTTAATACCTTAAAACTTTATCGTTTATTGAAAGGAATAACTAAATTATATTATTCAAAATATCTTCTAAAAAATGCAATGCTGTAAATTTTGAAAATATTATCTTCCGTTGGGTATAATATTTAATAAATAACATCTAATTATTGTTGAACCCACTCTTTTGGGATATTACTCAATATTTCAATGTGTATGTATGCTGGCGTATATCTTAATTTTTTCTTGACGATAGCTGCAACCCAATTTGCATCAGCTTTAGGATAACTTCTTGAACGAAGACTATCCATTTCACATTTTAGGATGCAAAATAACGAAATTGCCGCATGCACGGATGCACAAACTTGCCATTTGAATCCCGCATCAATGCAAATAACTATGATTTTTTGCCGATCATTTTTGTTATACTTAAATGATCGCAAATCGGCAATACAATAGTTCTTTAGCATCACTTTAAACTCATCAGCACCTCTGAAACTTTGGCCCTCTCCTTTAAAACAATGTCTTCATATAGTCGTTCGAATCCTCTTGTTCAACTAATGTCAACATTTCAGATGAAAAAATAAATACATTAATCACTGCAGCTTATGCAATAATCAACGACTATATTATATTTATTGTGAAACGATACGTTGTCAAGATCCATTATCTACAATATGTGTCATGAGTGGATACTAAAGTATATCGTCAAGTATATAATACTACATTCACTTACATATATATATTTACCACATGTTTATACGTGTTATATGTACAATAAATACATTAAACTACACATTAATAAGCGAATACTTACCTTCTATTGTCTTGACCGTTGTCACGCAAATAAACCTCGTCGTCTCTATCGTTTCTATTCATAAATAGGTCAATGATATTCATCTTCATAATCGAATGCATCGACAGATTGTGCGCACGTCCTCGTTGGTGTTCAACCTCTAGTGAATTCTTTCACTGTGGGCTAGGTAATCAAGTACTATCTTACTTTAATTTACATCAGACCACTTCTGTCCTACAGTCAAATAAAGGTCCGCTATAGTCGCATTATTCTTGTTTACGAAGATATGAAGTTGTCCCTTTGATCGGTAACTTGCTAGCATTTCGACGTGGGGCTGTTGGCCATCACCCTTTGCTTTCACTGTTCCCGTAGATAGCAGAGAACAGGGGACCGCGAGGGACAGAGTTCAAATAGAGAGAAGACGACGAAAAACAGTGGCATAAAGAAAAATGGGCTGGCCGACGAAGACGACGGCGACTAGAGGCAGAGAGAGCAATGGGTCGACGAAAAACAGTGGCATAAAGAAAAATGGGCTGGACGACGATGACGACGGCGACCAGAGGCGGAGAGAACAATGGGTCGGCGGCGAAGACGACGGCGACCAGAGGTTGAGAGTTTGGTTGTATGAAATGTAGAAGGAAAAAAAATAAAAAAATCAATTACTAAGGGGTATTCCAGACATTTCAGGTGGGGGAGTGAACTGTACGCAAATTAAAAAAGTAGGGAGTGCAGAGTTAAAAAAAAACATGCATGTATAGAGACTGACCCACAAACGATTTTTGGCTATATGTATTTAGTAGCAAAAACCTCATTCCTTTACCTCTTCTTTAATGTTTTCATCAATTTTCTCTTCAAAGTTCAACTTAAATTCATTTACATTTTTTTTAATATTTTCACCAATTTTCTCTCCCAATCTTTCGAAAATTTTCCCAAAATTTAGAAACAATCTTTTTAAATTTTATTTTTCTAACATAATTGTATTGTTTTATATGTTTATAATTAATAAAAGAATTGGGGGCGCTGCCCAGGATTCGAGAGCAACCCCTTTAAACCTATTTTCCAATATTTGTATTAAGTATTACTTATATATATTCAATTTTGATCACAATTAAATAGAATCATCGATTTGCCACTGATTATAGAGGCAATTATAGGCGGTTAGAAACTAATGAAATATTGTAATTGTTATAATAATAAAATTTCAAAAATTGGTAACTTGTAAACAAAAAATCTTCTCTCTTTCAAAAATAATAAAAAAGAAATAAAACATTCTCACTAAAGTAAGTATATATATATGGATCGTTAAATATAGTATAATTACAATTTTGTCAATCGATGTCAAGATGGCCGAGCGGTCTAAGGCGCCAGTTTCAGGTACTGGTCCGAAAGGGCGTGGGTTCAAATCCCACTCTTGACATTTATGTTTTTCTCCTTTTTTTTTTCTTCCTTTTTTTTTCCTTCCATTTTTTGGTGAAATAAAATGAATTCTATTGTTTTTTTCAATATTAGCATTTTTTCTCCCGTGCGATGCACGTGATATTATTTTAAAAGTGAAAAAAAAAATCAATTTAATAATGTAGTATTATTCATATTTTATATCACATTATTTAAAAAAAAAATCTTATATATTTGATATGCCTATTGGCCCAGCCCAATAGCCCACATTTACTGGACCACAGGCCCAACTTAATAGTTATTTCTACAGAGGCCCAATCAAACCCAAATAAGGTTGGGCCCGATAAATTGTCTCGACCCAATCAATAAAGTATAAATAGAACTTAAATTCATCGAATGAAGGTACGTTATTATTATTCAATCAATTCTTCTTGAGAAATTCTCTCTACAATTACCAACTATCTTCACGTCTGACTTGAGCGTCGGAGGGGTTTCCGCCGGATCAACCCCCGGCTTAGATTACGTGTTTTCTGTTCGCAGGATCCTAGAGCAAATTAAAGTTCTCAGGACTATCTAGCTCGTGAGCACGTGACCTACTTTGCTCTCCCAGCTTCAACACATTAGGTGATTTATTTTTTACATCATCATTTTGGCGCCGTCTGTGGGAATGCAGACCAGATCACGTAGCCAGCAAGATCCTCCTGAGTCCACTCGGAGAGAGAATGACACAGCTAACAACCTCCCAGTTCGAGGAGGCTCTGGCTTGCCACCTCCTCCACGTGCTCCGGATCCACCACGTGAGGTTCAGGTGATTCCCCCTCGGGATCCACCACTCGCCGATCCTCCACTACAGGCTCCACCTCTACCTGCTTCTCGAACGGTTCAAATAACCGAGGAGGCACTCCAACGAATGATAACAGAAGTTTCTACTCGCGCCGCCATTGATGCGGTGGCGCAATATATCGCCACGATGGCAGCAAATGCTCCCCCCGCGATCCCAGCTAACGCTCCCCCCGTGATCCCAGCTAATGCTCCACCCGCAATGCCACCCAGGGTACAGCAACCGGCCCAGAACAATGACGATCGGATAAGTGTATCCTCATCCACCTCAGATCCAAGATCCCGGATGCAGCTATCTACCAATCACATGGAGCCACAACCCAGACAACAACGCCACCATTCGCTCCAACGGGGTGATGCGTCTCTACGAAGAGCTCATCTCTTTAATGAAGGGGAAGACGAGATAAATAGTAGAGTATCTCGCCAAAACCAGTTCCCCAGATTGAACAATCCAATTGACGGAAGAGCGCCAGTCCCAACAAGGCGCAGTCCTTTCACCCTAAACATCCTCAACGAGGTATTGCCTCAAGGAGTGAAAGTATCGGGCTTACCTCAGTTCGAAGGAACTACCGACCCGCAGGAACACATAGAGAAGTTCCACGCTATGGCGGACCTATATGGCCCGACAGATGCAGCAATGTGCAAGATGTTTCGCACCACTCTATCCAAGAGAGCCATGAATTGGTTCAACGCTCTGCCCACAGGATCAATTGACACTTTCGCTCAGTTGTCATTGCGTTTCACCAACCAATTCGCCATAAATAAGCAATATGCTAAAACTCCAGCACATCTCTTCTCTATCGTACAGAGAGACAATGAAACACTCCGCAACTACATCAGGCGTTTTGTGGAGGCTGTTCATGAAGTTCCCAGTGTAGGACAAGATATGCTCTCAGGGATTATGCAGCAAAACCTGAAGTCGGGTAGGTTCAAAGAATCTATCGCAGGAAGACCTCCTGGCAACTTAGATGAGTTGTTAAATCGAGCTGAAAAATATATACGCATAGAAGAAGCTTCTGCCAATGCTCCTCCCAAGAGGAAGAGAGAAGATGACCGCCCTGACATTAGGAGACGAGATGATCGACGTCCTCCACCCCCACCTCAAGGCCAATCATCTTCAACTTATAATCGATTCACTCCACTCAATACTCGCCTCACCGAAATACTTCATGTGATTGAACAAAAAGGTCTGGCAGAGCCTCCACGCCCAATGCAACCCAATGCGAAACGAGAAAAATCGGATCGCTATTGTCGATTCCACAGAGATAAAGGGCATACTACTGAGGAATGTGCGCAACTCAAATTGGCGATTGAGAGGTTGATCAAGCAAGGCCACTTAAGCGAATATATTGATAAGCCTCGAAATAAGCGTCGTGATGATCTTCCACGCCGAGATAACAATCGAGATCAACAACAACGACGAGAGGATGGGGGTCATCGGCGCGACCCAGATAACAATGATAACCAACCCACCCGAGGAATCATCTCTTTTATCTCCGGAGGACCGGCAGGTGGCGACTCACAAAATGCGAGACGCACCCTCGCTCGATCAGCACGCATGAATCAAGAACATGCTTCTCCATCCGCATCCGTCTATCAAATACGAAGACCTGATCATGGCATAGTCTTCAACTCCTCAGACCTTGAAGGACCAGATGAAGATCATGTCGATGCGTTGGTGATAACTGCAACGGTGGCCAACTTCATAGTTAAAAAGATACTAGTGGACGGTGGGAGCTCAGCCGACATTATGTATCTCCACACATTCAAGCAGCTAGGCATAGACAACGCACGGTTCAATCCCATCACTACACCACTGAAAGGATTCACGGGAGAAGGTGTTTTATCCATGGGGGAAGTAGAGTTACCCATCTCCTTAGGGGAAGATCCTTGTCGAGTAACGAAAATGATAAAATTCCTTATCGTCGACAAGCCATCCCCTTATAACATCATCGTGGGAAGGCCCGCGATCCATACATTCAAGTCCGTGCCTTCATCTTACCACCAAAAGTGGAAATTCCCCACTCCTTACGGGATGGGAGAGGTACTTGGAGATAGGCGTCTCGCTCGAGAATGTTATGCAAGAGCTCTACGTGAACCCTCTAAGAGACCTAATCCTTTAGGGAAAGGAGACGACACCCCGAGACAAGATAAGCGAAAATGGGTCAACGCGGTCATCGAAGCTGATAAAGAAATCCTAATCAGCGTACCCGACGACACCGCCAAGCTAGCCGCAGTTGAAGAACTAAAATCAATAGAACTCATACCCGGAGATAATTCTAAGCTTCTCCGCATCGGCTCTGATCTAGATCAAGAAGTGGAGAATCAGCTAGTTAACTTCCTTAGGCAAAATGGAGACGTATTTGCTTGGAAAGCTCAAGATCTAACGGGAATTCCTCCGAAAGTAGCATTGCATCGACTAAACGTTGACAAAAGATTGAAACCGGTCAAGCAACGTAAAAGGACTTTCGGTCCTGAGCGCAACAAACATATCAAAGAGGAAGTGGCAAAACTCTTAGATGCAGGCCACATTAGATCGGTTCAGTATCCCGAGTGGTTATCCAATGTGGTATTAGTACCTAAACCCGGAGGCAAGTGGAGGCTATGTGTAGACTTCACCGACCTCAACAAGGCATGCCCGAAGGATCCATTTCCCTTACCAAGGATCGACCAGCTCATAGACTCAACCTCAGGGTGCGAACTTCTCAGCTTCCTTGATGCATATCAAGGATACAACCAAATATTGCTCGCCCCAGAAGATCAAGAGAGAGCTAGTTTCATTACTGACCAAGGCATCTATTGCTATCGAGTTATGCCGTTCGGTCTCAAGAATGCAGGAGCTACTTACCAACGCCTGGTGAACACGATGTTCGCGGACTTGATTGGTAAGAACATGGAAGTGTACATTGATGACATGCTTGTCAAAAGTATTAAAGTCGCGGATCACCTAACCGATTTAAGTCAATGCTTCTCCATCTTACGTAAATACAAGATGAAGCTCAATCCCCTAAAATGTTCTTTTGGAGTTCGAGGCGGAAAATTCTTAGGGTATATGATATCACAACGGGGAATTGAAGCCAACCCAGCAAAGATTGAAGCTATCACCTCCATGGCCCCTCCCACATCGATTAAGAAGGTCCAACAACTTAATGGTTGTTTGGCAGCCTTAAACCGATTTATATCCCGATCGGCTGATAAGGGTCTTCCTTTCTTCAAGATACTAAGAGGTGGGAAAAAGTTTGAGTGGAATGAAGACTGTCAAAGAGCTTTCACAGAATTGAAAGCATATCTCACTTCCCCACCCCTACTAACGAAGCCCCAGCCGGGAGACACTCTTTTCCTATACTTGGCCATTTCTGCTGATGCCATTAGCGCAGTGCTCATTCGGGATGGTGAAAAAGGTCACCAACCGATATATTACATAAGCCGAGCTCTCCAAGGCCCAGAGCACCGCTACACTAATATGGAGAAACTTGCTCTCGCGCTCATCAATGCAGCCAGAAAGTTACGTCCGTACTTCCAGTCGCACCAGGTGATAGTTCTCACCAACTATCCCCTTAAACAAATATTGAGAAGTCCCGAGACTTCCGGACGATTAGCTAAATGGGCTATAGAGCTAAGTGAATATGGGGTTGAGTTCAAACCACGCCCAGCCATCAAAGCTCAAATCCTAGCAGACTTTGTAGTAGAGATGACTACATCGGAAGAGAGCACATCCATACCCACTTGGGCCATCAATGTTGATGGATCATCTACCGCTACAGGAGGAGGCGCGGGTATTGTACTAACAAGCCAGATGGCGATGAATTCGAGTATGCTAAACGGTTTGATTTCAAAGCCTCCAATAACGAAGCCGAATATGAAGCTTTGATCGCTGGTATCCGCCTCGCTTTAGCAGCTGGAGCTCGCAAACTCATAGTACACAGCGACTCCCAGTTGGTGGTCAACCAAGTCCTTGGGAACTATGAAGCCAAAGAAGAATCCATGGCAAAGTACATTGCTCTTGCACTTACCCTCCTCTCAAAATTGGATAGCTACGAGATAAAACAAGTACCACGAGCCAACAATATTGATGCAGACAAGTTGGCTAGACTTGGTAGTTCCATGGCAAGCATTGGAAGCCGGAAAATCACCCTTCTCACGGCTTCCCAACCAGAAATAGTCTCCACCGACGGAGTGAATTGCGCTGAAGAGAGCGAACCCTGTTGGATCACCCCCATTACAAACTATCTCAAAAGCGGGGAACTTCCGACTGACATCGCCCAAGCGAAGAAAATAAAGGTAAGGGCGGCCCGTTTCCTAATGATAGGTGAAGATCTCTACAAGCGAGGGTTCTCCTCCCCCTATCTTAAATGCCTTAACCCATCAGCAGCAGACTATGTGCTTCGGGAAGTACATGAAGGCATTTGTGGTAATCATTTAAGTGGAAGAAACTTAGCTCTCAAAATATTGAGACAAGGTTACTATTGGCCCACCATGCATGAAGATGCGAAAAAACTAGTGCAGAGATGCAAGCCTTGCCAAGAACACGCTAACATCCTTCATCTCCCCGCAGCATTGATGCAACCGATTGACAGTCCCATACCTTTCGCTCAATGGGGAGTTGACTTGGTCGGTCCTTTTCCACCAGCAACAGGAGGACGCAAGTTCCTCATTGTAGCTGTAGATTACTTCACCAAGTGGGTAGAAGCAGAACCTTTAGCTCGCATTCGAGAAGAAGATGTCATCCAATTCCTTTGGAAAAACATTGTGTGCCGCTTCGGCATTCCCCGTTCCATTATTTCGGACAATGGAACACAATTTTGTGGAGACAAAGTCAAGAGTTGGTGCCTTGGCTTATCTATTAAGCAATTCTTCACTTCGGTGGCAAACCCCCAAGCAAATGGTCAAACTGAAGTAACCAATCGCACGATACTTCAACATCTCAAGACAAGGCTTGGAAGTGCCAAGGGAAAGTGGGTTGAAGAATTACCCAATGCTCTGTGGGCATATCGAACAACCCCACGAACAGCAACAGGAGAATCTCCATTTAACCTAGCTTTTGGAACAGAGGCTGTAGCACCCGTAGAGATTGGCGAACCCTCTTGGAGAGTCATCAATTATTCACCAGAGGAGAATGAAGAAGCAATGAGGGCTAACCTCGATCTCGTCGACGAGCTAAGAGAGATTGCATCCATCAGACAGCAAATGTACAAGAGTCGCATGGCGAAAGTTTATAACTCCAAAGTCCGCCCTCGCTCTTTCCAAGTAGGAGATTTAGTTCTCCGCAAAGCCGAAGCCTCACGCCCAATCGGTAAACTCGACCCGAAGTGGGAAGGACCATATAAAATCACACAAGTGATTAACAATGGAGCATATCGTCTCGAGAACCTCGACGGACACCCTATACCCAGAACCTGGAATATAGGGAATCTCAAAAGGTTCTACGCTTGAGGTATACATCCATCTTAAATCAAATTTGTTTAAGTTTACATCTACATCTTCCTCATACGAAAGTCGCCTTGCAGGCTTCACAACCTTCCACGTCTCTCTTCATGCAAAAATGTCTCTAAAAGCTCGAGAAGGGACTCCATAACGAGGTGTGTAAACATCCCTCCCAAACTGGGGGGCTAGTGATATTATCTACATCAACCTTCCATAACACGTCTCATCATCTTCTTACAGATTAAGAGCCAATTACGAGAGGATGCTTACCGACCACCATTCACCCAAAGAGAGAAGATACTCTGTACTATCTCACTAAGGGTAACACCACTTTTACTAAGTCATATCACAAGCACATTAGTGGGTCTCTATACTAAACAATAACGCCATCTCCTTTGACAGGCAGGGTCGCGCAGCAATCCACCGCAACTCATGAGTTGTTATCATATCTCGGAATGCGAGGAACAGAAAAAGTCCCAATATTGAGTACGTGATCCCAAATACGCATCACTCCAACTTATGAAACTATTAAGTCTTCAATACAAGTACTTGAATTTTTTTTTACCCCGATACTTTTCAGGCAAAGAGACACCAAAAGACAGTAGACATACTACCCTACACCAAGCACGGATGAGCACAAGGAAGACGTGGAAGAAGAATAAAATCTCTTATAGTCACATAGATTACTTTTCAATAGTTCGATTTATTTGTTTTTTACGAGTTATTTCCCTTCGCCTCACGGAAGCTTATGACAATTCGCATTTCTTATTAATGATTAAATCAAGTTTTTACTTTACTCTCAAAGTTATTGTTAATATACTACTTAACCGTTACGACGGGTTCATCTCACTTCAACCCTAAAAACACTTAGAGAAATTAAGATAGTCCATATAGCCTGGCCAGCTGGATTATCTGCGTCTCTCTATTTTGATTTTCAGGGTCCTCATGCTTAAAACGTGGCCATGGACTAAATAATACTCCGACCTACGAGGTCCAAAATAAAGGGCACGATCCCAAAAAATTATAAAAAAATCTTGAGAGACTGATCCCCTCATCAAGAATATCTCGAACAATGCTATATGCAAAACATTAGTGCGAAATCAATGAATAAAAAGAAACAATAACTTTGATAGCAAAATCAACGTCTCAAGGTGCAAACAAATACCAAGTCATGAAGCATGCAAAAATACTAGTGGACATACCCACTTAATAAAAATAAAAATAAAAAACCAAGTCTTCTTCTAAGGAAAATAAAAACAACATCACACCAAACTACACTTTACGAGCAGAAGTAGCTTCGGTAGTTCGATCATCTGCTTCCGCATCCGAGGCAATTTCAGTACACTCGACATCAATATCCTCCCCATCATCAGGAATGTCCTCCTCCATACCTCGAATAATCTTCTCGTCAATTCCTCCAACCTTGCGTAAGTACTGACGACACGTCCTAACCAAAGGAGCATAAACCCCAGCTATTGCTCGATCTTCGATCATAGCTCGACAGATATCACTCTTCTGAAAGCGACGTTCCCCTTCTAACATAACCGATTCCTTATAAGCTGCTCCAGCCGAAGAAGCCAAAAACCTCTTCCCCGTAAACTTCTCGGCATCATACTTCTCCTTCAGCTCGTCATAGCACCGATCTAATTTCATCAGTTCAATTTTACTCGCCTCGGTCTCGCTTCTACTAATCTCCAATTCATCGGTCCTCTGAATAAACAGAGTCTCGGCCACCTCTAGTTTGGTTTCCGCAGCCTCCAATTGAGCCTTTAGCTCTTTCTCCCTTGCCTCCCAACCAGCACGCTCCTCATCATGGGTCTTTTCGACTTGCTCCTCCTGCTCCACTAGATACCTCCACGTAGCTATAAGCTATATCAAAATTCAAACAGAAAATATTAGAGTATGGAGACTTATAATCTAAAACGAAAACATATTAAATTAAACAAATATTTACCCGACACATGTCTCCGCCAGCCAACGAAAGCATATGAGCACGACCTTTACCCGACATCCGACTTCGGTCATACTCCCCAACGAAACCCTCAGTCTTCTTCAGCGCGATAGTATGATCGGTCGTATCCCAAAAAGAATCCTTCCCCTCTCGGTTCACCCCATACGTGAACAAGCATTTGCCTGCACCCCCTGGAGGCACATGAGAAACCTCAGGATCCACTCGAGGCCGTTTCGGTGCAGGCACATACTCGATCTCAACCATCTCATCCTTCCCATTATTAACCAATCGATCCAACTCATCCCCCTCAACATTATGATCACGATCATCTCCGCTTGCATGCGGAGCCTCCACGCGGGTCACTTCGCGCGATTTGCTACTACTTGATTTCGCTTGCTTCAAAGGATCCCTCTTCGCTTGCTTTTTCGCACCTCCAGTAGCTTTCTTCCGAAGAGCCGCAAAATCAATACACCCATCTAAAAAAAAAAAAAAAAAAAAAAAAAAAAAAAAAAAATTATTAGAACAGCAGAGACAACACAAAATAAGGCACAAATGCATAAAACATGTAGACTACACGCAACGGTGTAGGCGCCCGACCCTTTGGAATAAGACAACTCGGATCGAACTCCAAAGCACACAACCCCGACTCCTTAATACGTTTCTTCATATTCTTCATTATCTTAAAAGATTCGCATACCGGATTCCAAACAAGCGGAACATCAGACGTCGGAGCCCTTACATAAAAAAATAAAGTACTCCATTTATCCCACTTCAAGCCAATACTCTTCAAAAATCTGAAAGGAACCCGAGGATGTGTGCAGAAGAAGGGTAAATCACTTGAACGATGTAGGGTAAACAAGGCCTTGAACATCTCAACACTAATCGGTAATCCTACTTCGATCATTCTTTGTCGAAAAGCTTCGAACGTGAGAATCACGTTCGGAGTTAATTGACTATATCCTATCCGAAATTCCTCACATACATTCAAAAGAGTGGAGTGAGGCACAATCTGCGAGGAACATGTCAAATATGCGACGTATTGGGTGTGGAACCCTACGGGGGGTGCATACAATCGTTCACCTTTTTTAGGTAAGAGCATCTCAATATTCCTCGGAGCCCCAACTAGCTGACGGAGAATACCGAATTGAGATTCGGTTAACGAAGTATCATAATCCACCAAACTCAAATTAAGTGGTTTTATTTTCTTCCCTTTATTTTTATCTATAATGAAATCTTCTCGTGGAATATCATCACCATCTCCCGCATCTCCATCCGGATTTACATCACTCTCGGATCCCTCGGATCCCTCCGACTCCTTAGAAGAACTCGACTTAAGGGATTCTTCACTATCACTCCCAAAGTCCACAAATTGAGACCTAAGACGTCTCCTACTAGTACCAACATCATCACTAATATTAGGAATATCAACATTTGATGCCAAAAAATCACCCGGAGAAGACACGAGTTGACGCTCCTCGAAAACGGCCGAAAAAGACCCCTCCACGCGCCCGCACGCACCCGCAGACGCGCCCCCACGCGCAGCGGACGCGCCGGACGCGCGTCCACGCGCCCCAGACCCCACCCCCTCCCGCGCGTCGCGCGGGTACCCCCCCTCCCGCGCGTCGCGCGGGTACCCCCCACCCCCCCGCGCGACGCGCCCAGCACCACCCCCCCTACCCCTCTCCTTCTCTCTCTCTCTCTCCTCCCTACCCCTACCCCTACCAACCCCACCTACCCTCTCCTTCTCTCTCTCTCTCTCCTCCCTACCCCCACCAACCCCACTACCACCCACCCCAGCCCAATTAACCACTCTCTCTCCACTCCGGGCTCCGTGTCCGGCTTCACCTCCACACACAGATCGCGCGGCTCCACTTCGCGCGGAGCCGAGTCGCGCGGCTCCCCTCACATCTTCGAGCCGTGCGGCTTCGTCTACTGGTTCTGCAGCAATTTCTCCGGATAAACCTAATCGCGTGCAATCGGTACGCGCGATTTCTTTCTCCGGTGCAATTTTTTTACCAGAACTCGACCCAATTACCTTCCCTACGGTTCCAAAGGTCATCTCGGTTTCTACAATCGACTTTCGCAGGATAATTTTCAACTGTTTCGCCTTCACCGTTTGGGACATATAAATCCTTCTATCTGAGGATCTTCTCACCCCAGAGAATATATTATTTTCTACAACGGAGTATATGGAGCAAAATATGTTACGGAGATATATAAAATAAAAAATAGTATTACTCACCCATATTTATTCGACGTGGTTCTTGATACTCCTCTCTCCTGCTTTCACAAGGAATTACCTACTCCTACGCACAAATTTATATTTAAAGCACTTTAAATATGAATCCGCTCACCGATGGGACAACAAAAATAATAATAAAATTTTATTATTATCCTCACCTCAACGACACAAACAAGTATTTGAAATCCAATTCTACTCTCGACACGATCCGGCACCTCTCTCCAATTCGCTCCCACATCGATTCGAGAGTGGGGGGCTTAATGATATGCCTATTGGCCCAGCCCAATAGCCCACATTTACTGGACCACATGCCCAACTTAATAGTTATTTCTACAGAGGCCCAATCAAACCCAAATAAGGTTGGGCCCGATAAATTGTCTCGACCCAATCAATAAAGTATAAATAGAACTTAAATTCATCGAATGAAGGTACGTTATTATTATTCAATCAATTCTTCTTGAGAAATTCTCTCTACAATTACCAACTATCTTCACGTCTAACTTGAGCGTCGGAGGGGTTTCCGCCGGATCAACCCCCGGCTTAGATTACGTGTTTTCTGTTCGCAGGATCCTAGAGCAAATTAAAGTTCTCAGGACTATCTAGCTCGTGAGCACGTGACCTACTTTGCTCTCCCAGCTTCAACACATTAGGTGATTTATTTTTTACATCATCAATATTAATATTTATAATCGAAATATATAGATTAACATTTGACAAATCGTATTTCTATCTCTATCTCTTAAGATTTGAGATATATTGATGAAAAATAGAAGATTGATAATTGTTGAAAATAAATAGTTACAAATTAGTAGAGAAAAATATTAAAAATAAATAATTACAGAAATAACATTATGATTTTTTAGGGTTGCCCAGCGTTTCTTTCTTTTATATATAAGATGAACCTAATAATAAATTTGCAAATCAACCTTTTATAAATTCTAGTAATAACACGAAATCAAGAGAAAAAATTTGCTTTCTATTTCGGGGAAAACAAGTTTGTGTACAAAAGTTTGGAAGCTTGATAATGAATAACAAGTTTCATCAAAATTTCGTATATAACATAAATTGTATCATTAAAAAAATTTTCCTTTTTTTTTTCTTCCATTTTTTGGTGAAATAAAATGAATTCTATTGTTTTTTACAATATGAACCTAATAATAAATTTGCAATTCAATTTCAACCTTTTATAAATTCTAGTAATAACACCCAATCAAGAGAAAAAAATTGCTTTGTATTTTGGGGAAAAAAAAGTTTGTGTACAAAGTTTGGAAGTTTGATAATGAATAACAAGTTTCATCAAAATTTCGTATATAACATAAATTGTATCATTAAAATAAATAATGTGAGTAGCAATTTTGATCATTGACGTCAAGATGGCCGAGCGGTCTAAGGCGCCAGTTTCAGGTACTGGTCCGAAAGGGCGTGGGTTCAAATCCCACTCTTGACATTTTTTTTTCTTATTTTTTTTTCCTTATTTTTTTTTATTTTTCTTATTTTTTTTAGTGAAATAAAATGAATTCCATTGTTTTTTTTCAAATTATCTTCTTTTTTATTTTTTTTAGTGAAATAAAATTTCAACATGAACCTTATTATTATTATTATTATTATTATTATTATTATTATTATTATTATTATTATTATTATTATTATTATTATTATTATTATTATTATTATTATTATTATTATTATTATTATTATTATTATTATTATTATTATTATTATTATTATTATTATTATTATTATTATTATTATTATTATTATTTATTATTATTTTTTTTATGGCATCTTTGTAATTATTATTATTATTATTATTATTATTATTATTATTATTTAAAAAAGATGCATTTACAAACATAAAAAAATTGATTTCAAAAAGTTTTTGTAATAAATATAATTACTAATTATAAAAAAGGGAAACTTTGATAAAAAAATCCCGAGTTACACAAGGGTCATTATATAATTAATCCACTTGTTTTTACTTTTGTTATTAAGATATATAATATCTTTTCCTTAAACATCTTAAATATTACGTCTCTCTTTCTCACTTGCTTTCTCTCAATATTAAAAAAATTAGATTTTTTTTAAAGGGGTAATGGCAAATAGGCCCATGACAAGGGCACTTAATTAAAAAAAGGGACATCCAACTTTTTTGTTTGGGTAAATTACACACACCCCCCTGAGGTAAGCTTAAATAACTGTAAGGTCCCTGTGGTATCGATAATTACATTCACCCCCCTGAAAGGTAGATAAAAACTCTAACGGGATAATGCATTGGATACATTATTCCGATAGGGTTCTAATGGACTATTACTTTTAGCTAGTTGTGGAGATAACATAGAGTTATGGGGAGTTATGGGGTGACATGGCTCCCCCAATATTTTTTAAATCACCCATAACTCTTAGTTGTCTTCACCACTTCCTGAAACCAATAGTCCATTAGAACCCTATCGGAATAATGTATCCAATGCATTATCCCGTTAGAGTTTTTAACTACCTTTCAGGGGGGTGAATGTAATTATCGATACTGCACAGGGACCTTACAGTTATTTAAGCTTACCTCAGGGGGTGTGTGTAATTTACCCTTTTTGTTTTTCAAATAAACCCACCCCATTCAAACTTATTTGCAAATAAGGAAAATCCCTTTATATATACCAAAATTACCCCCAATTCATTGAAACCCAATTCAACTCCAATTTCATGATTTACACCCCAATTTAGCCCAATTTCATCAATTAACCAATTTTAACCCTAATTTCAATTTTGACCCCAATTTTAACCCTAATTCTTATCAATTCCACCCATTATGCTCTAACTTCTTAAATATTACACATTGACCCCGGATTTAAACAAATATATCACATTAACCCCCAAAATTTTTTTTTTTTTCAGAAAATAAATTTTTTTTCTGAAATATTTTTTTTCCGGCCAGATTCCGGCGTTGACCGCCGGAGACCGCCGGTCTCCGGCGTTTGACTTTTTTTTTTTTTTTGAATTTTCGTTTTCCTGAAATTTTTTTCCGGCCGGTCAACGGCCGTTGACGGCCGGGTTTCCGACGTTGACTTTTTTTTTTTTTTTTTAATAATTTTGTTTTTTCTTAAAAAAAATATTTTAATTAATTTTACTGTCTTGGCTGCTAAATTACTGTCTCCGGCAGCTATTTAACTGTCGGAGACTGTAATTTAACTGTTAATTGACTGTTTTTTTTTACTTCAAAAATATTTTTAATTAATATTACTGTATTCGTTGCTAAATTACTGTCTCCAGCAGTTATTTAACTGTCGGAGACAGTAATTTAACTGTTAATTGACTTTTTTATTCTTAACAAAAAATATTTTTAATTAATATTACTGTATTCGTTGCTAAATTACTGTCTTCAGCAGTTATTTAACTGTCGGAGACAGTAATTTAACTGTTAATTGACTTTTTTATTCTTAAAAAAAAATATTTTTAATTAATATTACTGTATTCGTTGCTAAATTACTGTCTCCAGCAGCTATTTAACTGTCGGAGACAGTAATTTAACTGTTAATTGACTTTTTTATTCTTAAAAAAAATATTTTTAATTAATATTACTGTATTCGTTGCTAAATTACTGTCTCCAGCAGTTATTTAACTGTCGGAGACAGTAATTTAACAGTTAATTGACTTTTTTATTCTTAAAAATTTTTTTAATTAATATTACTGTATTCGTTGCTAAATTACTGTCTCCAGCAGTTATTTAACTATCGGAGACAGTAATCTAACTATTAATTGACTTTTTTATTCTTAAAAAAAATATTTTTAATTAATATTACTGTATTCGTTGCTAAATTACTGTCTCCAGCAGTTATTTAACTGTCGGAGACAGTAATTTAACTGTTAATCGACTTTTTTTTTTTTTAATTTTTTTCCTTACCAAAAAATTTGTTTTAATTAATATTACTGTCTTGGATGTTAAATTACTGTCTCCAACAGTAATTTAACTGTCTTAGACAATAATATTAATAATATTACTGTTCGGAAAAATAATATTCATAATATTACTGTCCCAAACAGTAATATTACTGTCTGAGACAGTAATTTAGTAGTCAAGACAGTAATATTAATTAAAATATTTTTTTCTAAGAAAAAACAATTCAAAAAAAAAAACAAAAAAAAAAAAGTCAACGCCGGAGACCGGCGGTCAACGGTGGTTGACCGACCGGAAAAAAAATTCAGGAAAAAAAAAATTTCAAAAAAAAAAAAAAAGAAAAAAAAAAAAAAAAAGTCAACGCCGGAGACCGGCGGTCTCCGGCGGTCAACGCCGGAATCTGGCCGGAAAAAAAACATTTCAGAAAAAAAATTATTTTCTGAAAAAAAAAAAGTTTTGGGGGTTAATGTGATATATTTGTTTAAATCCGGGGTCAATGTGTAATATTAAGGAAGTTAGAGCATAATGGGTGGAATTGTTAAGAATTATATTATTGAGGGTATTTTAGACTAAAGACATGGGGATGGGCTTAATTGAGAGACTGTTTTTTTTGTGGACTAAAATGCATTTAAGTCCCATGTGATGGGCCTTTTTGCCATTTGCCCTTTTTTAAAATATAACCGGAAGGTGGTGTAACCGTAGAATTCAATACCCAAACACATTATCAACAGTGAAGAAGAAGTAGTAAAAGTTTGTGCCATTCTCAGAGACAAGCTCCAGCCAGTACCCAGAGTACCCGCCGTTCCTTCTATAGATCAACCATCGCAGAAAAAAAAAAAATTCTTGAAGAGATATATAATTCTTGTAGAATTATAATTGTGGGTGTTTTTACACTTGTTTTACTTTTGCTTGAAAGTTATGTTGTTGTTTATCCGAGCAAGAAAGCGGATTTATAATTATACGAAGTAGTTTTCAAGGTTACATAGATGTTATATAATTCCTTCCATAGATCAACCACCGCAGAAAAAAAAATTCTTGAAGAGATATACGATTCTTATAGAATTATAATTGTGGGTTTTTTCGCACTTGTTTTTACTTTTGCTTGAAAGTTATGTTGTTGTTTATCCGAGCAAGAAAACGGATTTGTAATTATACGAAGTAGTTTTCATGGTTATATAGCTTGTTATATAGAGTGGTTTAAGTTTCATGTTTACATATCTGTTATACAGAGTAGTTTTCATGTTTAGTTGTTTACATAGCTGTTAGAGAGAGTGGTTTTCATGTTTATATAGTTGTTTATACAGAGTGGTTTTCATGTCTACATAGCTGTTATATATAGTGGTTTTCATGTTCACATAGCTGTTATACAGAGTGGTTTTCATGTTTTATATAGCTGTTTATACAGAGTGGTTTTCATATTTGTATAACTAACTGTTCATGCAGAGTGGACTACACTAATTCAATAGTGGATTACATTAATAGTAATGTGGATTGTGCTTATTTTATAGTTATTTTTACCTTAATTTCATAGTTATTTTCGATAAATTTAGTGATTTTCAATGAGTATGTAGCGGATTTAAATTTTATTTATAACATGAATCATTTAAAAAACTGAAAAAAAAACCATTAGAATTTTTTTTTGGAAAAGCATAAACTAAAACTGCGTGAGATATGAGATAGAGGAGAATAGGAGGATGGCGTAAGATGGGGAGGGATAGGGGAATTTGCATATCTACCAAAAAAATTAATGGATTTTCCATAATAATGCAATATGATAATTTTTACTGATAGTAAATCGGAGCATTTTGAATAATTTGAGACAATTAGATTTATAACAAATATCAATTAAAAATATGGATTTATTAAGAAGTTAAAATTCAATAGAATGGTTTTGTCAAATACCCCCTATAAAAAAATATGTTGAAAAAATATGTTATTGTTGGAATTATATTTATTAAAACGAGCATTTCTAATCCACATATAGTTGATATTTTGAGGCGACTTTTCATTATTTTTTTCCTATATACATGTATAAAATAAAATATTGGGATAAACACAGTTTGCACCCTTAAATATATATATGAATTGTAATACTTACCCCTAAAACTTGCTCCTTATAATAGAATTAAGGGTAAATTATACATACACCTATAAGGTATGCTAAAATAATTTTAAAAGTCTCTGTGGTATTAGTAATTACAACCACACCCCTATAACTATTACCAGAGCCAAGACTTCATGTCCTGGAAACCGATATGCACTATATTCGTTTCTTGCGGGGTCGACCGTTAATACTACCATAGACGAAAATTTATAAATCTAATATAAAATAATAAGGATTTAACAAATGTTAGGAGAGTCATATCACCCCAACTCTATGTTGTCTCTACCATTGCCTGAAAATAGCAATCTGTTAGAACCATGGCAGAATACTTATCCAATATTTGCACTATTCCGTTACCGTTTCTAACAATGTTTCAGGGTTATTGTACTTATCGATACTACAGGGTTGTTAAAGTTATTTTAGCATATCTCAGGGGTGTAGGTGTAATTTACCCTAAAATTAACTACCTAACCACAAAATTTCAACAACTATACAAAAGAAAGAAAAATCAACGAACGCCATCTACCCCCAACTAAACCCAAAAGCTCTGCAAAAATCTCTGCATCCATCAATGGCGTCCGCTGCATTTCTTCATCTATCGTCGTCAACATCGTCTTCTTTCGCCCTTTCCTTCAAATCAAGCCGACAATCAATTCACGTTTCGAAAAACCTAAGCTTCACGGTGAAGGCCTCAACATCCCTCGACTATTCCGCGCCGTCCAAATCGAAGACCAATCCGAGCAGCTGGAAATGGAAATTCGAAGGGAATTCCGTTAACATCCACTTCGAGCGGCTCGAGAAAGACGGCGGCGCCGCCGATCGGCCGAGGAAGAATATCCTGATGGTGCCCACCATCTCCGACGTCAGCACCGTCGAGGAGTGGAGGCTCGTGGCGGAGGAAATCGTCGGGAAGAACGGTGGGGTCAATTGGAGCGCGACGATTGTGGATTGGCCCGGTCTGGGGTACTCGGACCGGCCGAAGCTCGATTACAATGCTGACGTCATGGAGAGGTTTCTGGTTGATTTTGTTAGTTCTGCTGATAGTCCTATTTCCAGCTTCGTTACAGGTGCGTAATCGTGCCCAAATTTACCTTCTAATTACAAATCTCGATTTTACATGTGCTCTTCGTTTATTATATTTATAAGTTTCTTATGATCATCGATTTAGATTTTGACTACGAATATGGACTAGATTTATGTTCGAAGTGCACACATCACGTAGAGCTAGAAATCAAACCAAGCTACTCGATTTGAGATCGTTCGTCAAAAACTTGTTTGAGCTTTGTTTTGTTAACGTAATGAATTAAGGTTGAACACGTATTTTCGTTCGGTACGATTAGCTCGATAAAAGAAAAATCAAGATACTCGAGCTCGATTCGTTTTCGTCTCGGTTAAAGCTCATTCGAGCTCGACTTTGTTGCTTAAACAAATATGCGTACGGCTCGACTCGATTCGTTTACATCCCCTATATCACGAAATGAAGATTATGCCAAAAACAAAATTTTATTGGATTTTATTCACCGACTCACCAAAGAAATATTTTGTTAAATGAAAATTTTCATTATAGTTTTGGGGATATAGGCTTATAGTCCTAGTTAATGGAGGGTGATGTTTTTCGACTCCTAATCTTATTATCTATGCAACATTCAATTTATATCCGAGGGCATGCCATTGCTCTTATGAAGTTCTAGAACGGTTTTTAGGTTGATTCTTAGTGAACCGATTTATCGAGTGAGAACAAAAACACTCCATTAAGTTGACTCATAGTCAACTGATAGGATTTTTGTTGTTTTAATTGTTGAGAACCTAACGCAGCAATGCAACGGAGAAGATTTAAAGATAACTGGGAATTTTCTCTGTAATTGAGAAGAATGTGATGTTGATGGAAGTTTAAATAGCACTAATAATAGTGAATGACCAATTATTCTGTATTTGCTACATTGAAGTTTGAGAATTTGTCCTATGATGTTTCGTTAACCTCGTAAATATAGATTTAGGCCTCGTTTGGTTATTGTTATTAAGTCCTATTGACTAAGTAGTACGATTTAGTAACTTGTTTGGGTGTCAACATTCCAACTAATTTGAATCCCGCTATAAAAGTTGAAGCCCGCAATTAACTGCAACTATCTACTAACAATTAGTAGCTGCCCTACCCCTACAATTATTTTTTTAGTTAGTTAGTAGATTGAAAAAGACGATTTTGTCCATAAATATTAAAAATTAGGATATGATTATTGTTAAATTAGAGATGTTATTGAAAAATCACATAAAATACAATATTTTAACAATTTTAATATTCGATCTAATACAATTAACCAAACATCTTGCTAACTAAATAAATTAGTTAGTTAGTAGGGAATTGATCCAAAACAGTGTAATCTAATCTAATCCAATATAAGTAAGCAAACGAAACCTTAATCTCATGGTATTATGTTGTTTCTTGACATAGATGAGGAGTATGTGGTCTTTGGAGGAGGGCATGCTGCAACCATTGCCGCCCGTGCTACAAAAAAGGGTTTCTTGAAGCCAAAGGCTATAGCTGCCGTTGCACCCACTTGGGCAGGTCCCCTTCCTATCGTCTTTGGTCGAGATTCAAGTATGGAAACTAGGTACATATTATATCATGTACCTTCTTGTATAGGATAACTCACACTTGCTAATCATGAAAACGTTCTGTATTTTGGTGCATCGGAACTTTGTTGGGGGTGCTTTATTGCTGTCTAGGGTGGAAATTGGAACATAATTTCTGAATTCGCCGATTTCGATCAGAATATTTCCAATTTTGGATAATATTTTTTTCTTTCCGAATTCCAATTCCCAATTTTTTCGATTTTTTAGGGAACATGATTAGAATACATTTTAGATTCTGAATTCCGATACAATTTTATTTTCTGAAAATTCCATTTTTTTCTGTCTCAAAGTTATATTTTAAATATCAATGTTATTATGTTTTTTTTATATTGATCACTAAGAAAATGGTGATTCCAAATTCCACCGATTCCGATTCGAAAGTTTTCGATTTTGGAACAAGTTGGTTCTTTCAAATTACCAAAATTCCAATTTCCAATTTTTATGATTTTCTTTTTGGAACAGAATTGGAATTAGTTCTTCACTTCCGAAAAAAATTGGATTTTTCCTAATAGTGTTAATTCCTATCCAATCTTTCCGATTTCCGCCTCTAAACGATGATTTTGAAATCTAAAAGCCTTTTCTTTTACCACATTCAATTGGCACCATGACAATACTCATTCTTGATTTTATCACTTAATAACTTCTAACTCAATTTCCATCTCGTAAATTTCACAGGTACGGGCTTCTAAGAGGGACAATGCGAGCCCCCGCAGTGGGGTGGATGATGTACAATTTCCTCGTAAGCAACGAAAAGGCAATCCGATCCCAGTACAAATCCCACGTATACGCGGACCCCGAAAACGTAACTCCTAGTATTATCGAGAGCCGTTATGCACTCACAAAGCAGAAAGGGGCCCGCTATGTGCCTGCAGCTTTCTTGACCGGATTGCTGGATCCTGTTACTTCAAGGGAGGAGTTTCTAGAAATATTCGCGGGGCTCGACGGAGTGACACCTGTCCTGGTGATGTCAGCATTCGGAGCACCGAAGAGATCGAAAGCTGAAATGGAAGCTCTGAGAGGAGCGAAAGGTGTAAGAGAATTTGTTGAAGTACCGGGTGCTTTATTGCCTCAGGAGGAGTATCCGAAGGTTGTTGCCGAAGAACTGTATCGGTTTTTGCTCGAGAATTGTTGATTCAAGTCGCGTTTGAGGTAAAGGGGCTTTTACACATTTAGACTTATTTATTTGAAACTTTTTTGTTGAGTTGCAATGTGATTAATACATGATAATTTTATGCTGTTGAAAATATTGGACAGAGTTGATATCATATACGTAAGTTTCTTGGGGTGTATGCTTTCCCATGTTGTATTTATTTTTCCGAAAATGTATTTGATTTCTTCAGTCATTTTGAATCGTTTCTACGACGTGTTACCGCCTTTGTTATGATTTGAAATTGAATCCCACATGCAGACTTGTAAATTGCCAGCTAGAAAATGCTGTTGACTATGCCCGTCAATGGGTTATCTTTCGAATTTTATTCACTAGTTTTCGGTAACTCTGGTGTGTGTGTGTGCGCGCGTGTTTATTTGTCGTTAATGGTATTTAATTACTGCGCTTCATTAGTTAACATGTATGCTCTTGTGTATTATATAGAGGCCGTCTCACGGACTTGTCGGACCATTTTTGCAATTTCCGAAAAATTTAAAACACCTTTCAATAGTAAGTCACTATACATTTTTTTTTTTGCTTCCTTAATTCTATACACGATTTTCTAATCAATTTCAAATTGATTAGAAAATTGCTGCTATATGGACTTTAAACTATGGGAAAAACGTCGTTCTTCGTTGATCGTTTGACGTATACCGAACTAATCTAGTCAACTTGTTCGTTACATGGATTAAACTGCATTAGTGAGCCTAGAATGATCAGAAATTCTGGAATTTTATGCAATTATGAGATGCTAATTAGATGCAGCTATTGATTTTTTTTTTCTAATGAAAACAATTAAAACTTACCACTCATGAAATAGTAGTAGTTGAGCTGTATCTATATGCAATTTGGGGAAAATCACATCAGGGGACAATTGATTTAAAGCTAACTTTATGATTTTAATTTAAATGTGACCATTTCTTGAAACTAACATCTAACCTTACTCCTTAACACCTAAATATCAACCAATTTCTGAGGCTTCCACAGCAAAAAAAAAATTAATGCTGCTGTCGAAGAATCTGTGGTACCAAATCCGAGATTGTAATAGTTCGAAACGTCGAAAGTCAGACAGTTATTGTTGTGAAAATACAAACTAGAGTGTATCTCTATTATGCTGATGATGTGTTTGATAAATTGCCGCTGAAGGGGTCAATTTTCAAATTTATTAGTTTTTGGCTACATCATGTGTGTATGGTGATGCAGTAGTTTCTGACTATTGTGGCCTAATATTTACAATTTTATTTGATCCCTTTTGGCCCTACTACTTTCTTGCAAGATAACAATGGTTTTCTTGTGTTGATCTCTCTTTTTTTTTTTCGAATTATTATCGGAACGTATGAGAGCTAAACGAGACGCATACACGTATGCATTCATTTATTTTAATATTTGTCTTCTATGCCACACTATAAGTTTGGTCTTATTTGGTTACTTTCATTTGTTGTCTTTCTATTCTAGTTATTAAAGAGCCACATAATTGACCTAAGATGTATCAAAAAATGTTCTTGGGTTCACTAAAATACAAAAAGTCATTAAATCATTGAAAACTAGGAGTTATATATATAGCACGGAAATTTCAACTTTTTAACTTATCAGTGTTTCGGACATGTTTTGTGTCTGGTACTCTAGGGCACTTGCCGAACACTTTATGAGCCATTTTGTATTTTATAAAAAGTTAGAAACATGTTTGAATAGCAAATTTTCAAATATTTTTGTTGTTTCCCTATCATTTACATGAATTAATGATCAATTACAAATTGATAACTGATAATATATTTATTTTGAATATATGTCTATCGAAATATATAAAAAATTACATATTAATAAAAACTTATATATGTTTATATAGTATATTTATAAATGTTCCTGTATACTTTTAATAAGTTTCAGTATCCCCATTTTTGCGATATGTTGTGTTCCTGTGGCCGTTTGCCGTTGTTCCATGTCGATGTTTCTGTGTCCGTGTCCGTGCTACATATGTTATATATAATTCTTACTTTTTAGCTATCATTCAAATGGACACCGCTTGAAAATTAAAATTTTAATAAATGTTAAAATATATAATTCGATCAGATTTCAAAATAAATTTTAATAAATCA
This sequence comes from Erythranthe guttata, assembly GCF_056151865.1. Lineage (NCBI taxonomy): Eukaryota > Viridiplantae > Streptophyta > Magnoliopsida > Lamiales > Phrymaceae > Erythranthe > Erythranthe guttata. Next base: position 15,298,813 of record NC_142536.1, on the reverse strand, counting down.
TAAGTTTGTCATTTAAATATAAGTTTTAAAATTTAATTATTTTTATTCCTTTTGTTTTCTTTGTTTTTAGGAATAGAAAAAGGAGGTGTCATTTAATTAGCCGGTGCCCCGAGACGTGGTGTACTCTGATTGGGTGAAATTGCCAGTGTTAAAGAAGAGGTAGGGCCCACATTAACAATCATGACCATATTATAATGTTGTTAGAACCGGACCGAATCGGCCGGTCGGACCGGTTCGACCGTGACCCGGCTTCGAAGCAGTCCGGTCTGACCTCTAAAACCGGAAAAAATAAAAACCGGGGTCAAATGACCAAAATCCGGTTCGACCGGGTAAAACCCAAGAACCGGCGAGTGTTGGCCGAAAACCTACACGCAAGTGCACGTATCGTACAAGTAATATAGTGGACTAAAAGTCCGGATATCGAACCCACAGGGAATATTTAATTATCTAATCCTAGACGCTAAATTCTACCAATTATTATCAAGCCCACCCTACACAGTCGAATTTTAGAGAGAATTAACTAAATTAAACTAAATTAAAAACAAGCAAAAACAAGAAAGCAATTTAAAACGAAGATTTAATCAAGATAAACAAGCCTAGGATTTTATTCTTCCCCCTATGTGATTATTATTCCCCCAATTCCTTCAATTATGCAAGCAATTAACCCGGATTATTAACCTGAGATGCTAAAATAATCATAACCCGCTTCCGCGTGTATTACGATTCTAATACTCTAGATTCAATTACTATATTCCTATGCAATTAATTCTAGAACACAACATTAAGCACAAATCTCAATAATGGTTACCTAAGAGATTAACTATATTCCTATGTTAATACCACAAAGGCTCTTCTACCACAGTTCTAATTATTAACCCGATCTTCCGATTCATGCGATTAACAATAACATAAAATCACATAAGTTGATCAAGTTCATGCACTTAATAAAACAAGTAGAAGAAATAATCCGGAATTAAAACTTGCATAAAATCATAGATAAGGGTTCATAAATCCCACATAGGGTTCCAAATAAAATCCTAGAAAATTAGCTACTCATGATTAAAGGAAAAACACAAATAAAATAAGTCATAAACGATAAATCTATGCTTAGAGTCTTCAAATTCTTCGTCTTCGTTATTGCTTTGTTGCTCTCCAAATTGCGTAAAAAGATCTCAATTGTGTGCTTGGATTTGTCTTATATAGGGTGAAGAACTTGGGGAAGAAGGCAGTTTCCTTGTGCAATTAAAATCCCTTTACTGCGCAACTTCGGAGTCTCGGACGGGGGTCCCACGATTTGCACTAAAACTGGGACGGGGTCCCAGCTTTAAATCTTCAGAATTTTGATTTTTTCACTTTTGGCCCATATTTTCTCCAAAATTGCAGTTTTGACCCCATACTTTTCCAATTCTTCAATTTGTACCTAAAATACAATAAATCAACTTTTTAAGCACCAATTATCGTTAAAACACACCAAAAGCTCAAATAAAAAGGTACGATAAAGTGTAAACATATACACTTAACAGCGAGTCAGTCAAAAAACCCGGTTTTCGGCCAAAACATCTCAAACCACCGCTAAGTTGGTTATTTATGACTAGATTTGAGTGAATCTTCACGGGACTTAGTGATGGGTGGCCAGATCTAGTCATGAGTGGTCGAAGAATTGCTGGATTCGGTCATGGGTGATCGAATAGCGGTGGTGAATTGCCGCATTACAAGAATAAATAATCAAAAAGTATAGAGTATAAGCAAAAGAAATATAGTAAAAAATGGTGTGAGATTGATAAAATTGAAAATAATAGGTGGAAGATTAAAAATGTAAAGAAAATAATATTTTTAAAATATTCAAAATTAATAAAATAATAACATATTAAAAAAAATCAAAACCCGGTTGAACCGGTTCGACCTTATAAAACCGTGACCCAAATGGTCGTCCGGTTCCATGACCGGTTCGGTTCTGACAACATTGTATATTATCCATGAAAACGGATATTACACTAATAAAGATTTGTGTTTCGTTAGGGGACTAAAATAGAAATCAATGTCAAATCCCATAATATATTATTAGCTTGCAAGTCAACACCGCCAGACCCACGAATTCAAACATGCATTCAATCTTTTGTCGGGTTGCGGGTCCATCTCCCTCTCTCACACACACAACCCGCAATCAGATCCGTATAAACAATCAATCATATACCGGATCGAGTACAGGCTAAGGGGGGCCATGACCCCTCGGCGTTTATTAAATCCATATTTGTTTATATAGAAATTTATAATTTTTTCGTGTATAGAAAGTAGCATTACCATCGTCCATAGTGTTTTCACTTTTCACTGCATACTTACTGATATAAAATTCTGCCTTCGCTAGTGAATGTTGGAAATTTTATTAACTTTTTTTAATATGAAAAATAATAGTAAAATATTTTTGGAAATGTATTTAAACCACCTAATAAATAAAAATGTTAAAAGGGATATTTTTTTCAAATGAAATTGTTCATAGGGTTGTGTTATTTTTTCACAACCATTGAAAATATATAAATAAATCCCCTCAATGATTCGTTTAAAATCCCTTATCAGAATCATTAGGTCTGGAAATAATTTTAGTAAAAGAAATTGTAACAGTCTCATCCCAAATTGCAAAAATATTGGAATTTGTGTGTCAACTTATAAGAAAGCCCTATTTCTCTGTTTCATCATTAGTTTGGATTAACTGTTTCACCCTTGTTATTCTATTTTTAATGAATGTTTACTATTTTTTTTAACAATTGCTATTTTAACCATTTTTCGGGCTATAGCATATTGCTTGAAACTCTTTATGTACTTATCGATTTTTGATCTATCGACAAGTTGGGGGTCCAGGCCAACCCCCGCCCTCATCAGGTATCGTTCTTCCAGAAAATAAATTTTGTTTATAAGGAAGCCTCCTATTACGACCGACATCAATACATTTGTTAGAGAAATATAAATCAATTTACATTTTTTATTTAGTTAAGCATTAAATCCTTAATCAAATCACTAATAAAAACTTGATTGAATCTAATCAAATCACCTAATTAAGGCTGAACTAAATCAAAAATGTAAATTGATTTATATTTCTCTAACAACCTTTGATGAACTTTTAAGGTGGGGCAAGCTTGTGACGACCCGGTTATTGGCCTGGTCGGCAAGGGGCCCAGTGCGATGGCGTTACATAAATATTGTTCATCATTCTTTTTGGTATGGTTCTATTTTATTTTTATAAATTTGCCAGTTTGTTAAGTTTTTTGATAATTATATATTATTATTGATTAATAGTTTCACGATCGATGAGTTTAAAGCTAAAACATATGTATGAGAAATATCTTTGAATATATTATAAACCCATTTTGAATTTGCGAAATTAATGAACATGATATGAAGCTAGCGACACATCATCTTTGTTAATATTTTTATGTGATTCTTTTTAATTGAAAATTATAACAAAAATATTTTTATTATTCTAACGTTCCCAATTTTGCATTTTCAAGAAGTTTTATAGATTAATGATTAAATTTTCCATTATCTTATCTTATATATAAAAGAAAGAAACGCTAGGGCAACCCTAAGAAACCCTAATATCATATTTGTATATTTCCTTTATTATTTTTTATTTTTATCTCTTAAATATTGTTTTAAATATTATTTTAGATTTGTATCTCCTAAACATTATTTTCGGTTCTTATCAAAATTTTCTCTCCTAAATATTATTTTAAATATCATTTTCGAATTTTATCAAATTTATATCTCCTAAATATAATTGTAAATATTATTTTTGTTTTTAGTAGATTTTTATCTCCTAAATATTATTTCGATTTTTGTCAGATTTCTATCTCCTAAATATTATTTTATATATTATTTTCGTTTTTTATCAAATTTTAATCTCCTAAATATTATTTTCAAATTTCATCAATTTTTTTATCTCTTAAATAATATTTTAAAGATTGTTTTGAGTTTTATCAGATTCTTATCTCCTAAATATTATTTTCGATTTTTATCATCTTATATATAAAAGAAAGAAACGATAGGGCAACCCTAAGAAACCGTAATATCATATTTGTATATATTTTCTTTATTATTTTTTTTATTTTTATCTCCTAAATATTATTTTAAATATTATTTTAGATTTGTATCTCCTAGACATTATTTTCGGTTCTTATCAAAATTTTCTCTCATAAATATTATTTTAAATATCATTTTCGAATTTTATCAAATTTATATCTCCTAAATATAATTGTAAATATTATTTTTGATTTTTAGCAGATTTTTATCTCCTAAATATTATTTCGATTTTTATCAGATTTCTATCTCCTAAATATTATTTTATATATTATTTTCGTTTTTTATCAAATTTTAATCTCCTAAATATTATTTTAAATATTATTTTCAAATTTCATCAAATTTTTATCTCTTAAATATTATTTTAAATATTGTTTCGAGTTTTATCAGATTTTTATCTCCTAAATATTATTTTCGATTTTTATCAGATTTTTGTCTCCTAAATATTATTTTTAAATTTTATCAATTTTTTATCTCCTAAATATTATTTTAAATATTATTTTCAATCTTTATCAAAAACATTTCACCTAAATATTATTTTTGATTTTTATCATATTTTTATCTCCTAAATATTATTTTAATAATGTTTATTGAATTTTATCAACTTTTATCTCATTGACATTAATTTAAATATTATTTAAGATTTTTATCTCCTAAATATTATTTTCGTTTTTTATCAGATTTTTATCTGGTAAATATTATTTTTCGATTTTTTATCAAATTTTTATCTCCTAAATAGTATTTTCGATTTGCATCAAATTTTTATCTCCGAAATATTATTTTTGATTTTTAACAATTTTTTATCCCCGAATCAGCCCAATCACTCCTCTCCTATTTTCAGCCATGAATATCTCTAATGCACAACCAATTAAATCTCCCAAGTATTAATTATCATATTCCCAAAGACGGACGATTCCCAAAGACTTCCGACTCTCAACAGGTTCAACTTTTCTCTTCCACTTCAACAAATTTGTGTTTTGTCTTCTTATTCATATCCAACCTCTCAACTTCTTCACCCCAGTTTTATCTCTCACCGTTTCTACCAAATGTTTGTGGCTTCATAAAAGGCTACCTATTTTGCAAATTTTTTCTTTTCATAGTTCATGATAAATCTGATTTCAATTTTTACAAAAGAGGGTAAGTAAATATGATTTTCATCCTTAGCGGATTTGTTGACATCGTTTTTCTGAATGTCTACAACATTTGAAATTTATTTCTTCACCCAACCTAAGGCTTCTTCTTTTGGTAACCCGACTTTAGAATTTTAGTCTTATTTTCTTATTCATCTTATTGACTGTGTGGTAATTAGTTTGCATGTTTTTCGATCATGGCTTATCGGTAATTTCATTTTGTTAAATTATGTGTTTCATTAATTTATAGCAAAGATTTAAATTTTGTGTAACAGTTATTTCCTTTTAGATGTTATAGGACATGTTAGTGAATGGGCTGATTTGAGTGAACTAAGCAAAAATGGATGGAGCCACAAGCTATTGGAAGTCGGCCTTCGAGACTTACTGTTTGTATGCAATATTTAATTTATTGTTTATATTTTTTTTGTTTCTTAATTTTCCAATTGTTAATACCAGTGGCAAAAGGTAGTGAGAAGGGCTTAATTAC